>NC_135806.1:81196739-81497066 GCF_964213995.1 Mustelus asterias | reverse complement strand
ACTTATCTCATTATCCACCACATCAGGAGTCTTCTCCCACCAGGATCCCTCGTCATTGAATCTCTCCCGCCCTCTCACAGATCTTCCCATTGTGTTCTTTCATCTAAACAGCACCCACCTCCTATGCTTCTTCAGTTGCTTAAAATGTATTATATCTCTAAATTTCCCAGTTCTGATCAATGATCTGAAACATTGGGATGGATATTAGTTAAAGATGAGGAAGGAGAAAGGGGGCTGGCTTGAACCTCCTGCTGTGCATCTTTAATGGTTTTCATTCTCCTCCAAGCTACACGCGATCCTGACTTGGAAATATATTGCCATTCCTTCACTGCGGCTGGATCAAAATCCTGGAACTTCCTCCCTAACAGCACTGTGGTTGTACCTATACCACACGGACTGCAGCGGTTCAAGAAGGTGACTCACTATCACCTTCTCAAGGGCAATTAGGGATGAGAAATAAATAATGGCCGAGCTAGCAATGCCCACATTCCATGAATGAATAAAAAAAGTCCACAGACAACCTGATTGACAGCCTGAATAGCTTGCAGCACCAGTCTGCTGGTAAGATAGACTGCCTGCAGGTAGGTGTAATCATGGAAAGATCATGAGCTCGGGGCAAGAGATAGGGAGATGTCTGATCACTGGGGCATGTGTAATGTCTGATTGTGGCTGGGAGCAAATGTGGTTTGGGGAGTGGAGGTTGTGCTATGGAGCAGATGGTACTTCACAAGCAGGGGATTGGAACTGGCAGATCACCAGTTGTGGAAGGGGTGGGATTGTTCGCTGTTTAGAGGATAGAATGTTGACCTGGAGGAATAATTCCTGCTCTTAACTGGCCAACAAGCTGTACTGTAAAGGCATTTATTTCCTAGATTCAGCCCATCCACCTCCCAAATGTCCAAAGGCCAGGAAGACCTGACCACCTATGTTTAAAAATAGAATCACTGTTAAAATGAAGGCACAGTAAGAGGTTTAACAACACCAGGTTAAAGTCCAACAGGTTTATTTGGTAGCAAAAGCCACACAGGCTTTCGGAGCCTTAAGTCCCTTCTTCAGGTGAGTGGGAAACAAGGCATATAAAGACACAAACTCAATTTACAGAATAATAGTTGGAATGCGAATACTGACAGCTAATCAAGTCTTTAAGATACAAACAATGTGAGTGGAGAGAGCATCAAGACAGGTTAAAGAGATGTGTATTGTCTCCAACAGGACAGCCAGTGAAACTCTGCAGGTCCAGGCAAGCTGTGGGGATTACAAATAGTGTGACATGAACCCAATATCCCGGTTGAGGCCGTCCTCATGTGTGCGGAACTTGGCTATCAGTTTCTGCTCAGCAATTCTGCGCCGTTGTGTGTCGTGAAGGCCGCCTTGGAGAATGCTTACCCGAATATCAGAGGCCGAATGCCCGTGACCGCTGAAGTGCTCCCCAACAGGAAGAGAACAGTCTTGCCTGGTGATTGTCGAGCGGTGTTCATTCACCCATTGTCACAGCGTCTGCATGGTTTCCCCAATGTACCATGCCTCGGGACATCCTGCAGACACCCACAGATCCGACCAAAGAACACATCTGTCAACTCAACACTCTGATCAAGACCTTTGATCCGGACCTTCAGAACACCCTCCGTGCTCTCATCCCACGTACTCCCCACGTTGGAGATCTCTACTGCCTCCCGAAGATACACAAGGCAAACACACCCGGCCGACCCATCGTATCGGGCAATGGGACCCTGTGCGAGAACCTCTCCGACTATGTCAAGGGCATCCTGAAACCCATTGTACAAAGAACCCCCAGCTTTTGTCACGACACTACGGACTTCCTACAGAAACTCGGCACACATGGAGCAGTTGAACCATGTGTGACTCGTCACAATGGATGTCTCGGCACTCTACACCAGCATCCCCCATGACGATGGCATTGCTGCAACGGCCTCAGTGCTCAGCGCCAACAACTGCCAGCTTCCAGATGCAATTTTACAACTCATCCGCTTCATCCTGGACCACAATATCTTCACCTTCAACAACCAGTTCTTCATCCAGACACACGGAACAGCCATGGGGACCAAATTCGCACCTCAATATGCCAACATCTTCATGCACAGGTTCAAACAAGACTTCTTCACCGCACAGGACCTTCAACTGATGCTATACACTAGATACATCGATGACATTTTCTTCCTTTGGACTCATGGTGAACAATCACTGAAGCAACTATATGATGACATCAACAAGTTCCATCGCACCATCAGACTCACCATGGACTACTCTCCGGAATCGGTTGCATTCTTGGACACACGCATCTCCATTAAGGACGATCACCTCAGCATCTCACTATACCGCAAGCCCACGGATAACCTCACGATGCTCCACTTCTCCAGCTTCCATCCTAAACACGTTAAAGAAGTCATCCCCTACGGACAAGCCCTCCGTATACAAAGGATCTGCTCGGATGAGGAGGATCGCAACAGACACCTCCAGACGCTGAAAGATATCCTCATAAGAACAGGATATGGCGCTAGACTCATCGATCGACAGTTCCGACGCGCCACAGCGAAAAACCACACCGACCTCCTCAGAAGACAAACACGGGACACGGTGGACAGAGTACCCTTCATCGTCCAGTACTTCCCCGGAGCGGAGAAGCTACGGCATCTCCTCCGGAGCCTTCAACATGTCATTGATGAAGACGAACATCTCGCCAAGGCCATCCCCACACCCCCACTTCTTGCCTTCAAACAACCGCACAACCTCAAATGGACCATTGTCCGCAGCAAACTACCCAGCCTTCAGGAGAACAGTGACCACGACACCACACAACCCTGCCACAGCAACCTCTGCAAGACGTGCCGGATCATCAACACAGATGCCATCATCTCATGTGAGAACACCATCCACCAGGTACACAGTACCTACTCTTGCAACTCGGCCAACGTTGTCTACCTGATACGCTGCAGGAAAGGATGTCCCGAGGCATGGTACATTGGGGAAACTATGCAGACGCTGCGACAATGGATGAATGAACACCGCTCGACAATCACCAGGCAAGACTGTTCTCTTCCTGTTGGGGAGCACTTCAGCGGTCACGGGCATTCGGCCTCTGATATTTGGGTAAGCATTCTCCAAGGCGGCCTTCACGACACACGACGGCGCAGAGTCGCTGAGCAGAAACTGATAGCCAAGTTCCGCACACATGAGGACGGCCTCAACCGGGACATTGGGTTCATGTCGCACTATTTGTAATACCCACAGCTTGCCTGGACTTGCAGAGTCTCACTGGCTGTCTTGTCTGGAGACAATACACATCTCTTTAGCCTATCTTGATGCTCTCTCCACTCACTTTGTTTGTATCTTAAAGACTTGATTAGCTGTACATTCCAACCATTATTCATGTAAATTGAGTCTGTGTCTTTATATGCCCTGTTTGTGAACAGAATTCCCACTCACCTGAAGAAGGGGCTTAAGGCTCCGAAAGCTTGTGTGGCTTTTGCTACCAAATAAACCTGTTGGACTTTAACCTGGTGTTGTTAAACTTCTTACTGTGTTTACCCCAGTCCAACGCCGGCATCTCCACATCAAAATGAAGGCACACAGGCTTCTATGAGCAAATTGGATCCCTTTCCCCCATCCCAACTCCATTAAAACTGGAGATGGGCAGGAAGTGGCTTGAGTTCCTTTTTCAGATTTCTGGCTTTTTAACAACTCACCTCCACCAAACTGATTTTGGGGGAGATGGGGTTAAATTTATTCCCATTCTCTCCACAAATGCTGCATGATCAACCTGACTATTTCAACCATTCTCTGTTTTTATTACACAAATGTAACCCTCATTTAGGACTAATTCACAGATGCTTAATCTTTCTAATTCTGTGCTTAGTAAAATAAAAATAATGAGCTAATGTTCCTGGCCTTGATCACTGCTTTTTTTGGGCATGGAGCCACTAATAGCCTGAATGGTCAAATGACTTGGTGACAGTCACTGATGATATTCACTTCTAAACATGACAAGTTAGCTGGATAATGAAGTACTGCCTCTCATGGAGATGAACTGCAGCATAAGTCAGTGCCCTCGGTGGAGAAGGGGAAAGGGGAGGAAATTGGAAAAAGGAAACATTGATGAATAATTTCCCCTTGACACCTTCAACCCATTAAACAACGATTGATCCTGAAAAATGTATATTCCTATAATTACCTTCTTCCTATCTAAAGTTCCAGTTGAAATCTCCTTTCACATTTGTATGCAGACTGACTATCGATGTTGTTTCTTTCAGTTTCTCATTTCCAGAACTCCCACCCCTTCTCATTTTATTGTCGAAAACCAAACTTTGTATAAGTAATTCATAGTTTGCAATTCCCGAAAGAATAGAGAAAATATTCCAATTTACTTGAAGCATCCCACATAGAGAGACAGTTTTTTTGAGAACCTACTCCCTCAATGAAATTTTTCCATGAATGTAATTGTTATATCACAGCGAAGTATCTAGTCTGCAACAATTCTCACATTTCATTCAAGGAAACCTGAACATATTAAGGAATCAAGCAAGGAATTTTATGTCGGGATTTGAATCAGAAGTATGGCAGTGATGTGCCATGGGCAGAATTCTTCCATTTTGAGACTAAGTGTGATGGCGGATGGCTCCAGCAGTCATTGTCCCGCTGGCTAGAACGGTGGGATCCCACATCAGAGTCAGCGCTTGGACCATCATTAATTATGCACAGGCAAGTGCCCCCCAACTCTCCTGGCAGGCTGGCAACTGATTCATCCACCTGACCTCGGGTGACAGGTTCAGCGCCATATTTCCGTAGCAGTCCAGCACATTCATATCATTCTCTCCAGTCCGCCTGTCTTCACCAGACCATGCAGGATGTCAGCAATCCAGCCTCAAGAAAAAGTCTGTTCATTGATTCAACAACTCTTCCCCCATGTGCCCCTCCCCCCCTCCCACTCCCCACCCCCCGCAAGCCTGTGTGGCCCCCATGCCCCATTTGGATCGCTACCCACTCTTTTGGAATTCTTTTTGCAGCCCCTTCCAGTAAACTATCTGGTATCCCCTTGACCCCCATTTTTGTGTGCTTTCTATGCAGCCTTGGCAGAGTCCAGCTTCCCTCCCCTCGGTCTTCCCTTTGTTTGTCCAATTCCTTACCCCTCTGTCTGCCATGGGAGCCCTACCCTTGCTCCCCTGCTTGCACTACCCTCCTTTCACACTTCCCCTGATGTCTTCATCAGGTCACCAAAACCACCGCTCCCAGGAAGGTTGGGAACCTCATTTGAGTATGTTTAAATCCCATTCGCAGGCTTCTCCACTGTATCATCCCCCCACAGTGGGATTTCCCCACTTGCCATGGATTGTTGCAGGGTGCTTCTCAAAGGGACAATGGAATCTCGCCATGTTTCCAGACAAGGTGTTCCTAAAAGCATCTAGACACTGATGATTATCTCCAGCAAAGTCAAAGGGACGTTATCGCAAGAGATCCTGTGGGTAAAGCCTAGCCGTAATTGTGGATTTGCCTTCCTTGGTGGGATGTACAAAGAATGGCTGAAAAGCCAGCTGAAAAGGTTGCCCCAGTATCTGTCTGCATGTGCTCTCTGAGAATCAGCAGTTGCAGGTTTTTCACCCTGAAGATGTGTGTCACAGTAACAGAAGCAACCAGCAGTGCCCCTGCAAAATAGCCATTTTTGCAGGTATATATATTTAAAATAAATATATGTCTCTGACTATGGAAGTCAGCCTAAGCCAGCAAAAGGATTGCAGCTGCAAAGCGAACTAGGAAATTTCTTTTATAAATCATAGAACAATGGAATCACAGAACCAAGGTCGGGATTCTCCCAAAAAAGTTCTAAGTGTCGAATTTGCAGGGAAACTGGAGTAATTCACGTTGGTTTTTCCAGTGAGAACTCACGCTAGAATCTCCCACACTCTGTGCAATGCAGAGGCTACCAGTGTGAATATCATTACATTTCAGGGGGCAGGGCCTATTCACACTGTAGAGAGGCTGAAACCAGCGGAACTCTGCACATGCGCAGTGGCCCCAAACTGTCAGCCTGCAGTTTGCTGGTCAGCTTGATCGCTGGCCAGCCTGGGAACCCTGAAGTGCTGCCCCCCCCAACCCCTCCCGGTAGACACCCCCTGGGATGCAGACCCCCCGCCCCCCCCCCCCCCCCCCCCGCAGAAGACCTGCCCCCATTGCCTGACCACCAGTCCCCAGGCTGCCCCAATCTCTGGCCTCCCTCCTGCTC
Organism: Mustelus asterias; assembly: GCF_964213995.1. Lineage (NCBI taxonomy): Eukaryota > Metazoa > Chordata > Chondrichthyes > Carcharhiniformes > Triakidae > Mustelus > Mustelus asterias. The sequence continues at coordinate 81,490,831 of NC_135806.1, read as the reverse complement.
TAACCGGATCCCAATGCAGAATGGCAGCGGGAACCCCACCCACACCGATCGCTCCCTAGGCCCTGCCCCAAGCAGGCCCTGTCCCCTAGGCCCCACCCCCCAATACGCCTTGCCCTCCTTGGCACTGCCCCATGCCTGATGAGCAGTGCCAAGGTGCCCCCTGGGGCATGGGTACTTGCCCCTTGAGCAATGTCAGGGGCACAGAATGGCACTGCCAGGGTGCCCATGCCCAGGGAGCATCAGCCCCCGCCACCTGACCGCCTGGAGGGCCCCGATTGCCCCCCCCCCCTTCACTCCAGCGGGGTCAGGCCACTAGTTCCCCGAAAGTGGGGAGTTAGTCTGAACCCTGCTGGAGTGGAATACGCCTGGTGAGGTGGGAGATGCCAGCGGGTCCGGAGAATTCAGTCTCACGCCTGCTAATAGCATTTAAATACTAGCCCCGCCTCCCAGCCAATTTCCGCCACCACACAGACGGCGCCGGATATCTGGGCCTGGGAGATGCCAGCGCGGCGCAAACGCTTGCGGGGATCCCACGAATCGGCCGATGCCTGATTCTTCCCGCCCGCTGCACTAAAACATTAAATCGTAATGGCTGCAATGCATCATCACCTATTCCTCGCAAGACAGGGACTAGTCTGTATACTTTTTAAAAATATATTTACTTATTTTGGACTCTATTCTCACTTCTAATCTATATGAATCTATCGGCTTGGGTTTAACTATTTTTCTCCTTGTCTTTTTGTAGTTAACAAACTCATTCCATCTTAACTCAAGAAAGCCTGCTTTAATTGATTTGATTTGATTTGATTTGATTTATTATTGTCACATGTATTAACATACAGTGAAAAGTATGGTTTCTTGCACGCTATACAGACAAAGCATACCGTTCATAGAGAAACAAACGAGAGAGTGCAGAGTGTAGTATTACAGCCATAGCTAGGGTGCAGAGAAAGATCAACTTAATGCAAAAGTCTGACAGCAGCAGGGAAGAAGCCGTTCTTGAGTCGGTTGGTACATGACTTCAGACTATTGTATCTTTTTCCCGATGGAAGAAGGTGGAACAGAGAATGTCTGGAGTGCGTGGGATCCTTAATTATGCTGGCTGCTTTGCCGAGGCAGCGGGAAGTGTAGACAGAGTCAATGGATGGGAGGCTGGTTTGCGTGATGGATTGGGCTACATTCACGACCTTTTGTAGTTTCTTGCGGTCTTGGGCAGAGCGGGAGCCATACCAAGCTGTGATACAACCAGAAAGAATGCTTTCTACGGTGCATCTGTAAAAGTTGGTGAGATTCGTAGCTGACATGCCAAATTTCGCAATTTTGGGACAAGCGAGGCCATAAAATCCCATCCCTTCCTGATGGTGGAAGAAATTATCTGGTCCCGCCGCTGTCAATGGAATTTCCTACTGATGTCCGCCATTGTCAATGATGTCACCCCATGCTGCCACAAAACTCACGGGCGGGGGTGCCCTGCCAGCGGGACCGGAGAATCCTGCTGGCATGAATGGCCAGAGAACTCCGGCCAGGCAAGCCCTCTTCTTTCCTTCTCCCCTTGTACTCTGAATGGTATGCTTTGTCTGTATAGCGCGCACGAAACAATACTTTTCACTGAACCCCAATACATGTAAAAATAATAAATAAAATCAAATAAAATCAAATAAAATAATCATCCGTCCTCACCCAGGTTTGTAACAATTTGGTGTTGACAAATTGAGTGGGGTCTTGCCTGGATCAACGACTATGGGGAACCTCATTTGGGAGTGGGTGGACCTAACATTATTCATAAATATGATTCAGAAATGTAATGGCCAATTGAGATGAATTATAATAATGAATACAGACTCCATTTTAGTAAAGGGAGGCTGGATTAATTTGTTTAAGCTTTGAATTTTATGAGTTGTAGTGCCAGGGTTCTGAAAAAATGCTGTCAACTCGGCAACAAGTCATTGACAAGTCATTCAGAAACTGTTAGAGTGCTGGTCAATGGTCTGAGCTTTTATGAGAAGATCCCAATGGTCATTGAAGATACTTAAATCATTATAAACTATTACATTATGACAGTTGACGTCATATTCATAGAATCCCTACAGTGCAGAAGGAGGCCATTCAGCCCATCGAGTCTGCACCGACTACAATCCCACCCAGCTTCTACCTCCGTAGCCCCACATATTTTACTCTGCTAGTGCCCCTGACGCTATGTGGCAATTTAGTATAGTCAATCAAACTAATCCACACATCTTTGGACAGTGGGAGGAAACCGGAGCACCCGGAGGAAACCCACGCAGACACGGGGAGAATGTACAAATTCCACACAGACAGTGACCCAAACCAGGAATTGAACCCAGGTTCCTGGTGCTGTGAAGTAGCAGTGCTAGCCACTGTACCACCATGTTGTTGGCAACACCTTTTAAACTTACCTGTCAAAAGGTTCCTGACTCCTCAGCAGACTCCCCCAATAGCTCATGAACTGATTCATGTAGCGGGGTTCCCACAGGTTTCCACACCATGACAGAAAGAGCAATGACTGCAAAACTTAAATTTGTAGCAGGCATTTAAATAATAAACACACCATCACTTTCATCCAGAAGAAATTGTAGGCAACAGGAATTGGAGGTTGAAGACACACTTAAATCATCATAAACCAATACATTATGACAATTCATCCTTCGTATGAAGGTCTGTTCAGTGTACAAAAATGAAAATTCACCCCAAAACATCAAAAAGCTGTGGTTTTCTTTTGTTGGTCGACACCAGAACCTTAACATCATTGGTCATTTGTGTGTTAAGAGAGGATTTTTCTTAAATGACTTCTTCACTACCTTACCACTTCTACAAACTGTTCCCCTAGAGGCTTCGGCATGGGTGTTGGAGCCTCCTGAGAGTGAAAATAGGCCTGACATATATCCTGACAGATACCTCATTGCAGCATTTCCACTTCCATTGGGTTATAGGTCACCGCACACACTGGTCTTCAAGAGAAAAGACTATAGAAGATCGGCACATTTCCATGTTTCAACCAAGTCATCTCTTATTCTTCTAAACTCCAGTGGATACAAACCTAGCCTGTCCAACCTTTCCTCATAAGACAACCTGCCCATTCCTGATATTAGTCTGGTAAAACCTTCTCTGAACTGCTTCCGGGCCTTCCTGATGTCTGAAAGGAACAGTATTTTGCAAATACTCACCTGTTCCACAAACAGCTGTTTTGTTCGAGAACCAAGGTGCTCTGATATATGTAACAGCATCATCAGTGGCAGTAAAATACATTTAGCTGTGTGAATGACACTCTATTTTGAGATGCCTTATCTCTTTAAATGAGTGACAGGCCTGTCAGAAATCCTGTCCATCAATTAGATTACTATCTCAAATCACTGTCTGGTATTTATTTCCAGCAAGAATTGATGCTTAAAGTGAGTAAATATTGGAGTTAATTACCTTTCCTCTGTGACCTATATCTCCTTGGACATGGTCTATCATTAATGGTGTGAATTTACCCTCCAATTTCAATGTTACAGGGACTTTTATTTGTTTGGAAGGTAATTGATTGGCATTGGTTGTGAGTGAGGATGTGATTTGCTGGTGCAGTCAATGACCTCGTGTATGGAGATTTATGAAAGAGACTTAACGAATCTGGCATTGTTCCTGAGGATGCAAATAAATAATGTACAAGCGATCTTATAAGGATTTTGTGGGAGATTTCAAGTAGCTCTAAAAGCTGAAAGTCCGTTTGCCAAGTCATTTACAGTGGCATTGAGACACATGCCATTTTGAGTTCTTGTTAACATGCAGCTAATGAGCTGCCGGAACTGAATTCAAGCTGAGGAGAGAAGGTAATTGGCCAGTTTCCACGTACAGCAGCTATTTGTACCTGAAAATTACAACCAGGATCTTACAACCGAGGAGACCATCATTTACATATTTAAGCCACATCCTGTCTGTTTAAATTGGACTGGTTGCACACCCACTTACAGGTCTGGCATCAACTTGGGCATCAATGGAATGGCCAAGGTGCCCTTGCCACAATTTTCAATCGCTAGTCATTCATTTTTCAAGTGAGTGATAGGTGACAGGACTTTGGGCACTCTACGTCTAATTCTCTCCTGTTATTGTGGAGGTGACTTTTCAGAGCACCATAAAAGCTATGGCACGTGAATCACAAGTACAACCTTGTTTTCAAAATATATATTAAGATAAGACACCAATGTCTAATCTTCCAATTAATATTTAACAGAACTCATCACCCTTCAAATTCTTTAAACTGTAAGTCTGTAAACTCTTAGGGCCCAATTTTACCATCGCATTGCACCTGTTTTCAGACGCGGAAAGTTGGTAAAGTTGGGTGCGAGGCCAGTAGCGCGATCTGTGTCCGCCTCCACGCCAGTTCCCCCTTTATCAAGGCCCGAAAATGGACACGATCGGGACCACGCCCAAAATGGGCACAATGGCCATTTAAATGCATTTGCATGCATTTAAATTGACTCAATAGGCTGCAAGCCTAACTTTACCAGCAGTTCCCCCTTTACCACTACGTTCGCCCATCTGGAATTGGCACGAAACAGACATGCTCCATATAAGCCCGATTCGGGCACTCCATTAGTGAGGGTTAGTGAGGAGGTAAGTGCTTAGCGTCCGATGGTTGTCTGCTGCTTACGGGGGTGGCCATTTTCTTTCTCGGGTTGGTGGTGGCTCTGTGAGTGTGTGGGGGGATGGGGGGGCGCTGTTGCTCTGCAGGGTCTCTGATGTCCGATTTATAGCACGGAGCCAGGTCTCAGCACTGACCTCGGGTCCTGTGGATGCTGCTGGGTCCCAGTGTACTCAGCACTCTGCCAGCTGAAGGATGTGTACAAAGCCCTTGCAAATTGCACTGCTGCAGCCTCTCAACTTTTCAAGGAGCTGTGATTCTGGGGAGCATGTGGCTGGGGTAATGGGGGGGGTCCACTATCACTCTGTCTGAGGTCAATGGGGGTGAAAGAGGGTCCGCAGCCCCTCTGCCTGAGATCAGTGGGAGTGAAGGGGGGTCCACTGCCAGTCTGCCTGACATTGGTGGGGGGGATGGGGGGAAGGAGCCCGTGATCGATCTGGGTGCTGGATCAGTAATGTGTGGGGTGGGGCAATGTCTATGGGGGCCAGGTGGAGGCATTATCTGGCCCGGGAGGGATGCAGCAGGGGGGCAACATTCTATCATTTTTGTTCTGTGCAGGCTTGTGCAGCATACTCGTTGGGGTCTTTTAAGAGGCTTCTGGATGAGTACATGGGATTTAATGGGATTGAGGGCTATAGATAGGCCTAGAGGTAGGGATATGATCAGCGCAACTTGTGGGCTGAAGGGCCTGTTTGTGCTGTGGCTTTCTATGTTCTATGTTCTATAATTTGGACATCGCCTCAGGATGGGTTTAAAAATTGGATCTGAAACATTCCCAGTTTCAAGTCCGCCCAACACTTAGAATCAAAATGGTAGAAAAGGGCCCTTAGTGCTCTATATAGCAGTCAAGAATCATAGGAAAACAGCCAAATGACTTTGCAATACAAATTACACAGCTGATCTTTCCAATTGCAGCATTGTGAATTTGAATCCCAGGAACTTTCCTCATTTGTTGCCTTCATTTTGATCATTTTTGTTTTCGGTTTTGGGCTGCAGGTGGAATCCATTTTCGAAGATGAAACATCAGCCTGTGAACCTTGACTGAACACAAAAGATAACTCAAAGGCTCAGTCCTCTTAAAAGAAGCTATGCACTCAAAAACCAAACCTTTTAAATTTCCTTTTAAAGTATCGAAGGAGTTCTGTGTTATTTCAAAGACTGGAATGAAATTATTGGAGTGACACAGGGTTGGGGAATTCATTTGCTGATTGAAGGATCAGTATCACTGGTCTCAATAATATGGGCCACCTTTTATGTTTTTTCTCATTACAGCATATTCACTCAAACATGACAAACACTTACTGTCGACTGAAAAGGAAATGATAGACTATGTGCACCAACAATAGGGATTCTTTGTAAAGGGAATTGCAAAGCGACTCCAATCAGTATAAAATGGATGAAATTCTCATCTGTTAAATTAGTAAAACATATTTTTCAGAGAAGTATGAAAACCTGAAGATAAGCTGTTAGCATAAGATAACAGATAAGCTGAATTTGCCTTAGCCTATGCCTTCTAATGTTAGGTATGCTAGTCGGGCGCTAATAGTTATCACAGATAACTATTCAGGCCAAATCATTCTTTGTTACGCTAAAATGGTGTGGAGGTCTCCTTGAAAAGAAGAAAAAATGTCCAAAGATTAAATGGAGGGCAGCACAGTGGCATAGTGGTTAACACTATGCCTCACAGTGCCAGGGACCCGGGTTCGATTCTGGCCTTGAGTGACTGTGTGGAGTTTGCACATTCTCCCCGTGTCTGCGTTTCCTCTCATGGTCCAAAGATTTTCCGAGATAAGTGGATTGGCCATGGCAAATTGCCCCTTAGTGTCAGGAGGACTAATAGGATAAATACATGGGGTTATGGGGAAAGGGCCTGGATGGGATTGGGGTCGGTGTGGACTTGATGGGCCAAATGGCCTCCTTCTGCACTGTATGATTCTATGAGATATAAAATGGGAATAGTAGAGGTTTAGGGAACTCAATTTATCTTCATCAGTCAACTATTATCTTGTTTAAAGTAGGACACTCCTATTTTCCAAAATGGCTGCACATACGGTTTCTTGTTGCTTATCAAGCAATAACTGATGATGGAATTATTCTGTTCTAAAATATGCAATTATCATGAACTGTTTCTGTTCCTGTGTAACACACATCAGTTGTTTATGTAACTAGGGTTTAAACAGGGGGAAAAGACATTCATTACCTTTTAAAGAAGAAGCAGGACTCACCTGTATAAGGAAGATGGGCACTCTTGTAATCTGATCCTCAGATTGTTTATAAACTTTATCGCAAAGTTTTTTAATTAAAAAAAAGTTATCCAGATTTCAGCTGCATGATGCTTATACATTGGATTCTGCTTTTCCTGTTCCTGCAGTAATTGTTACATAGATTTCAATATCTGCTGGTAGAATTCAATGTGGTTTTCACCCAGTCTGCATTAATGCTTGCAAGCAAGAAAATAGACATGTGCAAAGAAAGGTTATATTGAAGCTGAAAGTGATTCCAATATATCCACTGGCAAAGAGGTTCATTGGTAACACCTCCCTGTGTGAATATTCACCGTAGAATAAACCATTGTTAGAAATAGTGAACAAAAGAATTTCATGAATGGGACACCAAAGCGTTGAGGAAGGCCTGCCACAATTTCACTTGTTACAGACTCCATTCACCTTTCTGGTCACTGAGTCAAATTAAACAAGATTGTTCACAACGTCATAATCAATCTTGAACTGAGTTTCAGACTCGGTGGGCCCTATTTTACCATTTTGATTCTAAGTGCTGGGTGGACTTGAAACGAGGTGTGTTTCAGATCTGACGTTTAGACCCGTTCTGAGGCGCCCATATGTACTCTGCCTGAAAAAATATCAGCGATCCTGAATCACGCTGCACAAGCCTGTGGGTGGGGCTTAATGTGCCTGAAACCCTACAGCTCCAATCAGTGCCTCCAACTGCGCATGTGCAGAAACAAAATATGATGGAATGCAGTTCCCCAGCCAACATACTTCCCGGGCCGGGTAATGCCTCCCGCTGGCCTCCACAGACATTGCCCCACCCCACCAACATTAGTGATCCCCTTATCCCCCCCCATGCCCCGCCAGACAGACAGATCACGGGCCCTTCCCCCCACCGATCTCAGACAGAGTGGCAGCAGACACCCCCCTTCCCCCTCACTTATCTCAGGCAGAGTGACAGCGGACCCCACTTCCCCCCAAGCACCGATCTCAATCAAAGAGCTGTCGGACGCTAGGCACCTACCTCCTCACTAACTGGAGCACCTGAATCGGACTTTTATGGAGTATGTCTGTTTCGCGCTTATTCTGGATGGGCGAACATGGTGATAAAGGGGGAAGTGCCGGTAAGGTTGGGCGTGCAGCCCATTAAGTCAATTTAAATGCATGTAAATACATTTAAATGGCTGTCACATCCGTTTCGGGCGCAGTCCCGATCGCGGCCATTTTTGAGCCTTGGTAAAGGGGGAACCGGCGTGGAGGTGGGCACGGATCGCGCTATTCACCTCACGCCCGACTTTACCAAGTTTCCTCACCAGAAACGGGCACAACACGATGGTAAAATCGGACCCATATTCTCCCATCACAAAAACGACTGCATACTTTCACTTCCATAACATTTTGCACCAAAATCTCCACCTCAGTCCATCTAACACTAAAATCCTCATCCATAAATTACTCACATCCAGATTCAAAAACCTCAGTGCTCTCTGAATTGACCTCTCATTGTCCACCCTCTAAACTTCAGTCCCTCCAAATTTCACAGCTTCACAAATTCTCCCACTTCCTTCAGCTAGGTGTAGGCAGCCATCTCATAAATTATGCTGCCCAGTTCTGAAGAAGGGTTGTATTGGACTCAAAATGTTAACTCTGGCACGGTGGCACTGTGGTTAGCACCGCTGCCTCACAGTGCCAGGGACCTGGGTTCGATTCCTGGCTTGGGTCACTGTCTATGTGGAGTCTGCACATTCTCTCTGCGTGGGTTTCCTCCCACAGTGTGAAAGACGTGTTGGTTAGGTGCATTGGACATGCAAAATTCTCTTTCAATGTACCTGAACAGGTGCCAGAGTGTGGCGACTGGGGGATTTTCACAGTAACTTTGTTTCAGCGTAAATGTAAGCCGACTTGTGACTAATCAATAAACTTTGACAGTTTCTCTCTGCACAGATGCTCTCAGTTTTCCTAGCATTTTCTGTTTCGATTTTATGCCTTCGGTTATTTGAATTCCATACTCTGCAATTCCATTCCTAAACCTTTCTGCCTGCCAGCTCCCTGTCCACTTGTAAGATCATTATGAAACTCCCACCCCTTTGACCTAACTGTACTCTTGATAAATCCTTGAATAACTTGGCACCCATTATCTATACCTTCATTACATCACCTAGAATGTTTTCCTCAGGTAAAAATGGAAGGTTTGTTGAATTTGTTAAGCAATCAGATGGTAATATTCATACCACATGAATTTAAGATCCATATCTGTCTGTGAAATATGAAATATATTTAAGGGGCAGCCTTCTAAAGCTTAATCATGAATTGTGAGTCCGGCACTGGAAAGCTAGGCAGGCAATAGAGCAAGGGAATGAGACTGTGGTTTATACTGTGTATACATTACCATACATAACGCCTATCATAACAACACAAGAAAGTAAGAACATCAACACTGTGTGAAAGTGGTTTTCCCTTTTGGGTATGTGAAAGGCAAAGGGAGGAATTTTGAAGACTGCCACCCTTTCTCGAAGTTGGGAACAAAGGTGGGAGGTTTCCGAACATACAAGCATTTGAATTAGAAACAGGATTAGGCCATTCAGCCTCAGGGATGCTCCAGCATTCAATAAGATCATGGCTAATCCGATTATGGCCTCAACCTCACATTCCACCTACCTCCAATAATCTTTGAATGCCTTGTTAGTCAAAAATCTACCTAACTCTGGCATGAAAATATTCAATGACCCCCACCCCCACTGCTGCCTGGGAGAGTTCCAAAAAATTCTTTCTTTCTCCATCTCAAATGGGAGTACCTTTATTTTTAAAGAGTTTAAAGAGGGAACTGAGTGACTTATCATTTGCTTTATGATGTGGCACTTGTGTTTAGAGAGCTGGCAGCCTGTGCGAGCTGTGAGTTGTGGGTATGAAGCTCAGAGCAATGCTCAGTGTAAGGGGGTGCAGTGAAGCATGTGAATGTCTGGTATAAGCCCTTATTGATAGAGATTGCTAGTGATGGGAATGTGGTAATTTAAACAGTGTCTGGGGATAGTGGTTCATTTAGTAGGATAGGGCATATAAAGGTGCATTCACTACTGTTTGACTACTTGTGTGAAATCATTGAACTTCTTGAAGCACTGCATCCAAGTCCTTGGGGCTTGACTCCTGGCATTGACCCATATGACTGCCTGCTTCCATTACAGTCGAAGTTTGTCTCTGCCTCCTACAGTTATGGGGGTCAGAATCTTGCAGATGTTTAAAACTCACAGGCTACAGGACCAATCACAGAAGCCCCATTGATATCAGCAATGTACCCTCCAGCTCAATCTTTCAGTAATCGGCCAACTAAAAGGCTGCCTCCGCATTTAGCATTCAATTGGGAAGATTGGGCTGGAGACCAGGTCGACAGCACAATAGAGAACACTGGACTTAAGGAGACATTGGCAGTGAGACTCTCCTCCCCCAAGAGATGATTGGCTCCCTCAAAAATGACCATCAATATTTTATGTGTTTGTGCCTTTGGCTCTCTTGCTCTTCTGAAAATGTGATTCCAGTGCTTAGACTGGCCAGGTGGGTTCCTCCAATACCTTCTCGCAAGAGTCTCAGTCAATATGGCGGTCTGTTGTATTCCCAAACACATGGTCCTCCTGGGAGGTGTGGGCCTTGAAGACACTGAAACCTGAATAGAAATGGCTCATCAGGGAATGAGGAGGATAAGAGAGGAGGAGGAAGAGGAGGCAGAGGGAGATGACACTGAATGGAGAGGTGCCCCTACATATCCTCTCCCTCCAAGCCTCCAACATTAGATCCAGGTCAGCACAATGAAATCAGGGGCAGTTCAGCCCTGGGTGAGAGGCATTTGGCTCTCCTGTGCCATCTCGTTTCCCTCCAGTGCATTAGAAAGCTTTGGCACAATCAGCTGATTTCTCCCAGACAACCAGCAGCCTTGGCGATGACCAACATCCATTCTTGCCGCCTCTGGCTCTAACTGCACAGAAAACTCATACCAATTAATCTGATCGATATTCACTTTCTAATCAGAGACAGATTTCTGACCCAAAAACAAGCCCAGCTCCTGTATCCCACCATCATTGCGCAAATTCAGCCTCCAGTTCCTGCTGACATTACAACCCATCTGTATCCAAGGAGTGCGCAATCTATGTAAATGATAGCTTCAGAAAGCTGACAGCAAGTAATTAGCAGCAAGCTGGAGAGAATAGCACAGAGCAAAAAGAACATAGCAACAGAATATCTGGAAAAGTTCCCAACGCATAGCTCTTTGATGTCTTAAATGAGTGGCAATCAGTGAGTGAATCAACCTACTTTTATAATTGACAAGATTTGCTGTAATTGGAAGCTTTTAGTCGAAGAGTGAAAGCAAGCTGTGACTGCTATGCTAATAAGATATGCCTGTTTGAAAGTCCGGTTTTAGCACACAATTTTGGTCCTACCTGTTGATTACAATAACATGCACTTGTCTGCAGATGCCAAACACCTGGGAAAAGAAACTGAGGTTAAATGCATCCGTTTTATGTGTAACACTGATTTGATCCCAGCAGTGCTATTTTCAAGATTCTAGCTCCAGCTAACACCCTCTCTTAACCTCACATAGTTGAACACTCATTCAGCAGCAGGAAAGCGCCCCCACCAGCACTATTTAAACGGCCATCAAATACTTCCAGGTTGCTGGTTGATTTCCTCAGGCTGTTGCTACTGTTCTACAAGTGTTTGATGCATTGTGTCGTTGTTTCAATTTGCAAAAGACTATCGAGAGCTTTGTGACAGGTGCTGAACAAATTTTTTACTGACTTCAAGGTTTCTGCACAAGCCATTTCCCATAGACATGGAAGCACTATAGGCATTCCCCTTGGAATACATCATGACTTGGAGAAAAAACAGAGGCCACACAGAGCAGTCTGGCTCGGATAATCGCAAAATGCTGCGGATGCTGGAATCTGAAACAAAAAGAGAAAAACGCTGGAAAATCTCAGCAGGTCTGACAGCATCAGGACTCTGACGAAGGGTCACCTAGACTCAAAACGTTGGCTCTACTCTCTCTCCACAGATGATGTCAGGCCTGCTGATATTTTCCAGCATTTTTCTGTTTTTGTTTGAGAACAGTCCGGCAGCTGGAATTGGAAGGAACTGGGAGTATGGAGAGAGGGGAGCGTCTCAGCAGAAGGCCACATCAAACCATGGTGGCGAGGAAATAATTCTCTGACCTGAACCTCCGTGAGGAAAGATGTGTGAGATGGTTACACTTCAGTAACAAGGTCCTGACTGAAATCTACCAACTGCTGTAGCTGCAACGACAATCCCTGAGCATTGTCACTGACTGTGGAAGTTATCTTAGCGATTAACTGTTACGCATCTCACTTCTTTCAGTTTGGAGCAGGAAGTATTTGCAATGTCACACAGTTTGGTTTCTGCTATTGCGTTATGGATGTCTCCATAAGGGCAGCTAACTACATTTCAAACTCTCTTACCAGAGAACAAGTGATGTGAGCAGGTGACTTCACAAAAGTTGCAGGCTTCCCCATGGTGCAGGGTGCCATTGACTATGTGAACGTCACACGTGTGCAACATGCTTCCAATGAAAGCCAGGCTAGTGCACAGGGTAGATGAGAGGAGACAATGCACTGTTTCCACTGCCTGAACCGGTCCTTCATACTTAGCAGAGTGGGTGTCAAGATTCATTGTGGTCTGTTGCATGTTGCAAATCCTCACCATTATGAATGGGACAGGCCTTGACACCGGCCAAACAGTGAGCGACTGAGGAACAGGAGCATGAGGAGGGGGTGGGAGAAGAGAAGGAAGAGAAGAATCAAAGGAAGAGACAACCAACATGACCCATTTCTGTCCGAGCTGTCATGAGGAACTGAGTCACGAGTAACAGCAAATCCAATTCCCCATTCAGCAGCAGTCCCAATCAACCTTCCCTCTCTCACCAGCCTCCTGTGTGGTCACAATGTAGTAAAAACACTACACAATAAACATTCCAAACCACATTTGTGAATGAAATCCTGTCACATTGCATACAAAAATCAACCAGTTAATGCCTACCAGCTGCTTACAATTAAACACAGTTAATATATAATTAACTTTAATCATCCTGTGCATTTTCTTAGTGTTTGTATTCTTGGTGCTGTTGCCTAGCTGAGTGCTCCCGCATGGTGCTCCCTGAGTCACTACAGCATGGCTGCTGGAAACCTGCTGACAGAGACTGCTAATGGCCTTGGAGAATGACCTCAAGCAACTCTGGTCTTAGAAGGCCAGACCACTGAGTGTATTCTCTCAGCATGGGCTGCCAGCCGTCTGGGCTGGCTGGCTGATAGGCAACAGCAAGATTACAGCCAGATTGGCAGGGGTGGGAGAACAAATGATATCTTCTTGAGAGAGGACAGGAAGTTTGAGCTGGACAAAGTCCTTGCCAATCATCTGTTATGGTGCCTCAGCAATGCTATTGATCTGTGATAGGGCAGATCACTGGACTGTGAAACCCCATAAATTCCTTTGCAAAGTGGTAATCCTCAATCATGATTCAGGCAGTCTGTGCTTGGTGTGGTGGCACTCAGACATTGGGTAGCTACTGTTTATGCTGCACTAGAAGTTGAGACATCTGTCATCAGACGCTGCATCATCACTGGGTTCACAAGTGTGCACATGGAATTGGCCACCACTTTCATGCTGGGTTCCAAGCTCAGCGTAAAGCTCTGTGTCAAGTTGGTGCCAAACTCTTCCGCGCTCCTTGACACTCAAACAATGATGAGACAGAGTACAGGAATGAGATAGAGAATCTGGTGAACTGGTGCAACGACAATAATCTCTCCCTCAATGTCAACAAAATGAAGGAGACTGTCATCGACTTCAGGAAGCATAGTGGAGAACATGCCCCTGTCTACATCAATGAGGACGAAGTAGAAGAGGTCGAGAGCTTCAAGATTTTAGATGTCCAGATCACCAACAACCTGTCCTGATCCCCCCATGCCGACACTATAGTTAAGAAAGCCCACCAATGCCTCTACTTTCTCAGAAGACTAAGGAAATTTGGTATGTCAGCTGCAACTCTCACCAACTTTTACAGATGCACCATGGAAAGCATTCTTTCTGGTTGTATCACAGCTTGGTATGGCTCCTGCTCTGCCCAAGACCGCAAGGAACTACAAAAGGTTGTGAATGTAGCCCAATCCATCATGCAAACCAGCCTCCCTTCCATTGACTCTGTCTACACTTCCTGCTGTCTTAGCAAAGCAGCCAGCATAATTAAGGACCCCATGTACCTCGGACATTCTCTCTTCCACTTTCTTCCTTCGGGAAAAAGATACAGAAGCCTGAGGTTACATACCAACTGACTCAAGAACAGCTTCTTCCCTGCTGCTGTCAGACTTTTGAATGGACCTACCTTGCATTAAGTTGATCTCTCTCCACACCCTAGCTATGACTGTAACACTACATTCTGCACTCTCTCCTTTCCTTCTCTATGAACGGTATGCTTTATTTGTATAGCTCGCAAGAAACAATACTTTTCACTGTATGCTAATACATGTGACAATAATAAATCAAATCAAATCAGTGTACCCAAGTTTTCTGACAGGGCGACCAATCCCCCAAGCATTTTATTGTGAATGTCCATCAGCTTTGCTCTGTGTGCTGCTCCCTCAAAGTGCTCATCTCAATCTTCCCTGAACATTTGTGCAGTCTCATCCTTTAGCGAGCAACAACTATCTCCTCCTTTGTCTGATGCCCACTTGTTTTCTGCACACCCTGCCTCTGTCCCATCTTCTGGGACCTGATGGTTGCGGATGTGAAATTGAGTGATGGTATTTCTCCAGCATCACTGTCTTCCTGTTCTTCCACCACCGATTGTCCAGGCTGAGGTTCTTGCGTATCTGAAAGGAGAAAGGGTGAGGTGGTGCTACGAGGGTGGAGATGGTGAAAGGTAAGAGGTATATGCTGTACACTATCAGCAACTTGAAAATCAGAAGCGAGTATGAGACGAGGGAAAGGTGGGATGTGGGAAGGAGAATTAGATATAAAAACATCATTATCTTTTTTGGTTTCAGCCCATCACTGTCCATAGCCTCAGTAATGATTGTCCCAATTGTGGCCAGCACTGTCACTTCCACATGCTAGGAATGCGGGTGGGTCCAACCCCTCTGGTTAATTCCTGCTGCCTCTGATTATGGGACACACTGTCTGACAAGAGGGAAGTGAGCGACCTATCATTTGCTTTATGATGTGGCACTTGTGTTTAGAGAGCTGGCAGCCTGTGCGAGCTGTGAGTTGTGGGTATGAAGCTCACAGCAGTGCTCAGTGTAAGGGGGTGCAGTGAAGCATATGAATGTCTGGTATAAGCCCTTATTGATAGAGATTGCTAATATCTGAGTGATAGGAGCGTGGTAATTTAAACAGTGTCTGGGGGTGGCGGTGCATTTGGTGTGGCATATAAAGATGCATTCACTGCTGTTTGACTACTTGTGTGAAATCATTGAACTTCTTGAAGTGCTGCATCCAAGTCCTTGGGGCTTGACTCCTGGTGTTGACCCATATAACTGCCTGCTTCCATTACAGTTGAAGTTTGTCTCTGCCTCCTACAGTTATGGGGGTCAGAATCTTGCAGATGTTTAAAACTCACAGGCAACAGGACCAATCCCAGAAGCCTCATTCATATCAGCAATGTACCCTCCAGCTTGATCTTTCAGTAATCGGCCAACTAAAAGGCTGCCTCCACATTTAGCATTCAATTGGGAAGATTGGGCAGGAGGCCAGGTCGACAGCAGAACTGAGAACACTGAATTTAAGGAGACATTGGCAGGCTGCACAGTTACACCATCCTCCCCCAAGTGATGATTGACTCTCTCAAAAATGACCATCAATATTTTATGCGTTTATGCCTTTGGCTCTCTTGCTCCATCAGAGAAGTAACCTATTCACAGAGAATCATTTGTTTTGAGTCGTTCTAATCTGTCTCAGACTTCCAGCTGATTTATGCTGAAGTTAATTCCATTGGAGTATTGCTACTGAAGGAGAGCATGGTGCTCATTATTTTCTCCCAGTGTTCAGTAAGGAAGGAATCATCTATCATACTATCCTGGGCTCATCCTCTGTTTGCATATCTTCACTTACCTCCTTACTGTTGCACTACAGAAATACTAGTTTGTTATATTTTCTATCTGCCATGATTGTATATACAGGTCCTTCTTTGAGCCTCTGTTCAGCCTCTTATCATGTCCCTCTATGTTCTGTACACACCCCAGTGAACCTCTTCACACTTCTCCCTATAGGATTTAGGTGTGTTAGTCTTCCTTCTTATTTAATTCAGGTTAACTTGATCATTAATTTAACTCTGCCCTGAACATCGCTTTTTTTTGTTGATCTATGTTATGATAGTCACGAAAGTCAGGGGGGATTCATCAATAGATCTCCCCATGGGCTTTCTGGAATACGAGCTGCCTTATTGAGGGAGCAGAGGCTCACTCAATGGGAAGTGGTCAGCGGAGGATTTTAAACTTGTTACTCTACCAGGACCATTGGTGTAGGTTCTGAGGTGAAGACGACCCAACTGCCCTTTCTTTTGGTGCACAATAAAGGGTATTGGTGACTGGAAACTGGCGTTTGGCCACATTGGCGACGAGGAGAATAATTTTATCCATCTCTCCCTCAGGACAACCTCTGTACGTCAAGCATCTTTTTCAGTGAGAAAAAGCCATTATACCTCTTTTCAGGAAATTGAGGCCTCTGATACCCATGGGGAAGACTGGGCCCAATTTACTGTGTGCATGCATTATTTCATCTGTGCTAACAGCATTGAAGGAGATGAAAAAGAAGAAGTGATATTGTTGACAGATGCGGGGCCCTGACTTTCAGTGTAATAAGAAACCTGACCAAACTGAATGCCTCCTACTCAAAAACCTTTAATGAGCTAGTAAACCTGATCAAAAGCCATGATGACCTGAAGCCCCAGTAATTCTCCACGGATATGACTTCAGCATGGCTGGGAGAACTCCTGGGGAATTGATCACTGAGGTCTTGGTTAGATTGCGGAAATTAACTGAATATTGCAAATTTGGACTGCCTCTTAATGAAATGTTGCAAGACAGATTGGTATGTGGCATAAATGACCTAACCTCCCAAGAGAAGCTGTTGGAAGAACCCAATTTGGACTTTAAAAAAGTCATTGAAATAGCCTTGTCATTTGAGAATGCAGAAGAAGGGGCTCAGGAACTACAAGGGCATCAAGCAGCAATGTCTCCCAATTAGGGGGAGGGATCTCATTTAATCAGTCCTCAATAGAGTGCGCTTGTTTAAATCAGTTGTTAATAGGCCCCATTCAAAACATAAACCCTAATGTCACCACCAGACAGTTAAGGTAAGGCAGTGACAACCCCAAGAGTAATAGCATTCATATTCCAGAAAGGGGCAGCTGCCTAATGACAGATTATTGCAAGCACTGTCGAAGGACACAGCCACAGTGAAATTTCAGGAACAAGCAAAATTTGTTCTGTCTAGGAAGAAAGCTGAGGCGACCTAAGTATAACATGCAGGTATCCTCTCTTCCAGAGACAGGACACGACAACCGAATCATATTATTACAACAAAGGTTGTCCCAATTATGGTGGAATTATAGCTGTTCATCAATTCTGAAAAGATGTGGCAAGAAAAGGCCATTGGCAGCGACACTGCACTCGAGCAAAGGCTGATTCAGCTACAAAGGGCCATGCACTTTTCCAAACAGACCGTACACAACAGGCATCTTCAAGCAACAAGAATGACCATCTGGTATCCTGCCAAAGTTTACATATGAGCTGATCGCCAAACCAGAATGAGACAATGATGCACATGATGAGACAAAGTGTGGTGAACACATGTTTCAAATCATCAATCTCATGGAAAACATAAATGCCATCAAATCGGCTAAAGTGTTTGCCAAGATTCAAATTAATTGCCCTAAGAAAGTTGCTAAGTACTCATTATTGACCAAGATTGGCAGAGGGGCAACGCTGTCAATTCTAGAAGATATGGAAGACCATGGGAAAACCTACAATTGTCATGGTACAATTCATGGTATATTCATTCCATGTGCAGAATTCGTAGTCCTGAAGTGCAAACACAGTCGATAATCCTGGGTGTCACAAATTTCTACATCATGGAAACTAAAGGCCCAGTGATTGTAAATCTGCTAGCATGTTGTGATGTCACACTAGCAAGAATCCATGGAATCAATCAGGCATGACGAGGCAGATCTACATTCGAAACTGCTTCTATCACCTCAGTTCATGACCTGACATCAAAATATCCAGAACGTTTTCACAAAACTGGCAGTTTCAGGGGAGCTGCAACATTATATTGCATAGGAATGCAAGAATTCATCAACTGATCACCACGTGAGTGCAACATGAACTTACAAGACAAAATGAAGGTAGAACTAGACAAAATGGAGAAAGACGGAAATATTAGAAGAGCACAAGTTATGGAGTCCTTTGTCCGAGCAGCCTGATAGACTCTGGTTGGCCAGCTGGCTTGTGAAATGCAGATGGCCTTTGTATAGTTCTCTTTGCATTTAGTCTCTGCAGCCCACGGGTTGGTCATGTCTCTTCGGATGTAATGAGGTGCAAGCTTCTGTGATATGCCATGGTACCTCCTTTTGTTCAATGGGCGCAGACAGATATTGATTCAGCCATTTTAAATGGTCTTTGTCCAGTTTTTAAAAGTTTAGAAATAGCCATGAGAATATCTGTATCTATTTTATTAAATGTATAAACAGGGTGCGGTCTTATTTCCCTAACATAAATATGTATTGTAAATGGTTGTACTTCTTTGGAAGGGGGGAAGTTATCTTTAAAAATAAAGAGTGATGTTGTAATCTGTCTTTAATAGATATAGAAGTCTCACAACACCAGGTTAAAATCCTACAGGTTTATTTGGTAGCACAAGCCACTAGCTTTCGGAGCGCTGCCCCTTCATCAGGTAAGTGGGAGTTCTGTTCACAAACAGGGCATATAAAGACACAAACTCAATTTATAAAATAATGGTTGGAATGCGAGTCTTTACAGGTAATCAAGTCTTAAAGGTACAGACAATGTGAGTGGAGAGAGCATTCAGCACAGGTTAAACAGATGTGCATTGTCTCCAGTCAGAACAGTTAGTGAGATTTTGCAAGCCCAGGCAAGTCATGGGGGTTACAGATAGTGTGACATGAACCCAAGATCCCGGTTGAGGCCGTCCTCATGTGTGCGGAACTTGGCGATCAGTCTCTGCTCAGCGACTCTGTGTTGTCATGTGTCATGAAGGCCACCTTGGAGAACGCTTACCCGAAGATCAGAGGCCAAATGCCCGTGACTGCTGAAGTGTTCCCCAACAGGAAGAGAGCACTCTTGCCTGGTGATTGTCAAGCGGTGTTCATTCATCCATTGTCGGAGCGTCTGCATGGTCTCCCCAATGTACCCACTACCCACACACATCACTGTCCCCCTTATCCACCCTCCCACTACCCACACAAATTACTGTCCCCCTTATCCACCACCCTTACTACCCAGACCGATCACCACCTCTGCTGATCACCCGCAGAGTGGCAGCAGACCCCCCAGCCACCCCCCCCACCAGAGATCCATCTGCCCCCCCCCCCAACCAGTGAGCGATCGAGCCTCCCCACCCCCCGACAACAATCTAGCCTCACTCCCCCCCACCCCCAGAGAATGGTCTGGCCTCACTCACCACACCCCCCAGAGGAACATCTGACCCACCTCCTCCTCCCTCCCCACCAGACAACGATCGGCCCTCTCCCCCCTCCCCCCCCCCGCCCCGCTAGAGATACATCTGACCCGCCTCCTCCTCCTCCCCCTCCCCTAACCAGAAAATGACCTGGCCTCACTCCCCTCCCCCCCCCAACCAGAGAATGATCTGACCCGCCTCCCTCCTCCCCCCCACCACTGATCTGAGCCAGAGAGCCGTTGGAAGCTCTGAACTCACCTCTTCAGAATCTGGAGCGCCCGAAACAGACTTTTATTCAGCAGGTCCATTATGGCGCGGTTCCGGATTGGCAAACGCGATGGTAAAGGGGGAAATGCTGATAAAGTTGGGCGGGCAGTTCATTAATTCAATTCAAATGCATGCAAATGCATTTAAATCGCTGTTGTGCCCGTTTTGGGCGTGAAGCGGATCACCGCCATTCCCGGATTTCGGTAAAGTGGCAATCTGCGTGGACGCGGGTGCAGATCGCGATAATGGCCTCTCACCCGACTTTACCATGTTTTCACGCCCATTTTCGGGCACGAGGCAATGGTAAAATAGGGCCCTATATGTGGGCTCTTTGCTCCCATTTCTACTCAAGATGTGCAAAGTCTTGGCTGGCACCTAGTGGCATGTTGCAAGATAGTTCAAGCATCAAGATAGAGGACACGCAGTTTATAACACACGGCACTGGAGGTTCTGGTTAAGGAGGTCCAGAGGAAAACAGAGGGGTGACGAAATCTAGATCACCTCCCTGTTCCTCTCTCCTGAAGTAACTGGTGTTGCTCTGCCTGGTCTTGTGTTCTTCTCCCATTCCTCATCCAGCCCTCTAGCTGGATGTCCATGAGCAAGCACCCCTTCTCTGCTGGTGATCTTTATAAGGTGTCCCATAAGGCTGAGTAGGACAGCAATTAATAGCTTTAGGAGAAGTCCTCAGTGGGCATGCAAAATAAATGTTGCTCAAGGATTGGCAAAGTCTTGACAAAATGTCTCAGGAGGTCTCCCAATGTGTTTCAGAGATGTTCTTCATAGCTTCAACATGAAATGGTGAGTGCCCTTTAAGTAGTACACAAAAATCCCATCACACCTTATTTACAGCAAAACAGATGGCCATTATTTGGAAAAGGTATTAGCCATCTAAATGTTGCGAAGCCCCCTCAATGAGGACCAGCATGGATTTTAAGTGACGATCAATGTTTACCATGTCTCCGTGTAGCCATTCTTCACAATTTCTTTGCCATAATGGCATCTTGCATTAAAAAAGGGCTAAACAAGCTTTTTTGCCCAACCCTGATACTAGCCATCTCAGAATATCTTTGGTACCCGAACAAGCTACTGAATATTGCTTCCTTGAAATTTTATTCATCAAATCCCAGTCCCGTGTTTTCTAAAAGATTGTTATTTAGTCGCACAATAAAATACATTTCCCATTCCTATCTCGTCCAATCTCTGCAGGGTGATTCAACTTTTAGGCAAACCACGCTTTTCTAGATGTCACTGATAACAATAAGTAATTCCAAACAAGAAATCAAATCCGTCTCCAAAATATGGCTACATTTTTCAGATTCAGAAATCGGGCTCATTTTACTTTGTTTTCGTGAAATTACAGCAGGCTTTGACTTCTTCTGCCTTATGGTCACAATTCACAAGCACTTTATGTCACCAAGGGGAGTGATCATGAGAATTTCAAAGTGGGAAAGCTGCGGTTGTTTCAGTGATCAGTGCACTTTTACTAGCTGACTTTTGTTTGCCACCAGTGAGTGCATCTCAAGAGTGAGTAGGCTTCTCTTTATCACTCTGACCTTTTTCATCCAATCAACGAGATTTTTTTCCAGTGGCAGTTTTGGCTCAGGATGATGGCTTTCAATTTACGGATGAGATGCTCAAAACCTATGGCGTCTGAATTTTATTTCAATATGCTCATTCAGCTGGGCTACACTGTGCCACCAGCTCAGTCTGCAAGGGGTGCTCTCCTGAGAAGGGTGTCTGTGCCAGCAACTCATGCGTGTGTTGGAAGGCAGGGTAGAATTGCTATCATCACAAAGCCTGTTTGGCTGAATTTTACAGGCCCATATCTCAGGACAACAGGTGGGTGGACCGATACATTGGGACACCGTGCCATCTGCAGCATGCCCATTGCTGACTCAAACATGCCATAATTTTACAGGCAGTGGGAAAGGCATCAGGTGGGATGCCTGTCTATCGCTCAATTGCAACCCTTGAGTTGGCAATTAATGCCTTATTGAGGGTCTCATCCTCTGTCACTCTGATATAACAGGCTCTGGGAGAGGTCTGCCCAATGTGTAGCTCGGTAGATTTAGCTCTGTGGGCTGCTAATCAGTGAATGGGGATCTGCCTCCTTCCTTCCCGGGCCCCCTATGCTAATTGGAGGTCCCCTCATAGTTTTGCCTCCCTCATCCACACTCCCACCCTATTCTGTCCAACTCACCTTCATCAAGGCCTGTCAAGCAGGTCACAGTGAGATCCCGGGCTAATCTGGGTTTTGGGGCATCCTTAGTTTCTATTCTCCTACAATACCTGGGGTACACTGGTCCTGGTGCGGTGCAGAGCTGCTGCGCTCCAATTGACCAACAGCTCTACATGGTGGGACTTTGTTCTTGAAATGGATGGAAGTCCTGCCTCATAATCAGGCTGTCACACAAATAACTAAAGAGGCTGAGTCGGTCAAGTAGAAGCAGGTTCATCTTTGAAATGTACATTAAGACACGGAGATCCTATCCTCAGTGTATAATCTAGCCCCAGGATACCGAACTTGGTTCACTCTGACCCAGGCAATTAGTCAGCAAACAACAAGCATGAAGGTGCAAAGTGGGCCTTGTACGAGAGTTCTTTAAACAGCGAAATATCTAAATTATATGGAAGAGTCATTTTTAAGACTTTCTGATGTAGCAAAGTGTCTGGAAATACTCTGGAATGTTTTTGGAAGAAGTTTGAAATTTCCAGTGTGTATTGATGCATCTTCAGAGGGAGGATTGAGGATTAGGTGAAGTACAGACACAATGGCTGCAAGAGAGCAACAACCGCAGTGCAACACAACAGGGGGATGGAGCAGAGACTGCAGAGATGTACAGGCTGTGTACAACACCCTCCGGCACCTGAAACCAAACTCCTCCATGCACATTGACAATAACAGGAGGTTGGCTGTGGGGCTAACCAATGTACTCAGCATCTCGGTGTACATGTCTATCAGTGTTCTCCTATGTGCCACCACATTAAGATCCTCATCTGAGACTCTTGAAGCAAATCTCAGCTGTGACCTTGCCCACAAATGATTTACCCCCGAGCCAGGGTGCAGTCCACTCCAACCCACTACCTCACCATGTGCTAGTCTCAAACTCCATATTTGTCTCAAAGGTACATGCAATTTCAATATCTACACTGGTGGCTGTGAGGGTCACATCAAATGATGGAGCCTCTTCATCATTGCTGTGCTATTGCTCTCTCTCTTCTTGGGTGTGCTGTGACTGGATAGGCAGCAACTCTTGGGTGTCTGAAAGCAGGAAATCTGAAGAGGAAGCTTGATGTGACGGAAGAAGGGATAGAGTGGGAAACAATAGTCTGTGATCACACCATCAGCAACTTGTTCATCACACCAGATAGGGGGGGTGAGGGTGAACTGGGAATTGAGAAGGAGGATAAGGCAGAATCATACCATTCTCAACCTTTCCAGTGATGGTGGATGTCACTGGCTCCAATTTTACCAACCCTATGATACTGAGAATCATTCCCTCCATAGGATGATGCCTGCCCCTGTCCCCCACAGTTTTATTGTGTGTCACCTTGCCCTGCATAGAGAGAGTAAAAGGTCCTTGGATGTGATGTATTGTATTTGGATCATGTGTCTGCCATTGCTGAATACCAAGACATATGTGGAGGCAGGGAGAGGAGGGGTGGATGTGAGGCTGGTAACATTGGTAGGTGAGTCAGGGTGAGGTAGAATATCTGGATGTTAGGTGTGAGCCCTGAGTTGCTGGAAGTGCAGCTGGGTAAGTGATTGGGGTAATGTTCATTGAGCAGCATGAGAAGATTTGGTGTGGTGAATAGGGAATGCCATGTAAAGACACATTCACAGATTTTGCCCACCCATGTGAGGTCATTGGAATTCTTGTGACACCTCTGTCTAACTATGAAGTTGACCTCCCTGGCTACCTGCTCCTTTTCTGACACCAGGTGGTCCTTCAGGGCTTCCTGATCCTCCATGGAATTATGCCATCTTTCGTCCGACCCCCTTCCATCACTCCAGCATTGCAGCTGTCATACTGGAATGCCATCTCTCTGCTCTAGTTTTCAATGTTCTGTTTTCAATTTCAGCAATTTAATGTGGATAAGTGAAGTAGTGCACTTTGGAAGATACAACACAGAGAGACAATCTCATCGAAATGGTGACATTTGGGGGGTGGGGGGGGGGGGGGGGGAGTTGGAGCAGTGTGAAGGCAAAGGGAATTGTGGATGCATATTCATAAATATTTGAAGGTGTCCAGGTAAGTTAATAAGGCAATTCAGAAAACACATGGGATATTTTGCTTTGTAAATAAGAATATTGCATACAAAAACAAGGAAGCCATAGACATGTTTACAATTCACTGAGTATGCCTCAAGAGAAGCATTGTACACAGTTCTGGGCACCACACTTTAGGAAAGATTTCAAAGCCTTAGGAGGGCCGAAAAGACATTTACCAGATGAAACTAAGGATGAGGGACTTCAATTATTTGGAGAAATTGGCGAAGCTGAAATTGTTCTCCTTAAAGCAAAGAAAGATAAGGAGACACCTAATCGCGCATTAATAAAATAGTCGACAAAACAACTAGAGGGAAAATGAGCAGAATTTAAGTGGCCCGGTCCACTTAACCATGAGAGAAGCCCCATGTCAGTCTCCAGGTGGAGTAAACCTTCTCTGATTAAGATGAAAGGTGGAAGGATCTGATGTGGAACTCCAGGTCATTGGGAGTCTATTTACACTCTGTAATGACTCAGGAAGCCGGACTGGAAAGGAACAGAATTTATTACAGAATGCAAAGTAAAACCACTACGAGGTGTACACACACTAGTCCCTGCCTGGGATTACAGTTCAGCAGGCCCAGTCCAAGGCCTGCCTTATAAAAGGCTCAGTAATGAGTTTTGGTTAGGCAAGTCACTGTCTGTTATCTGAGGAACTCATACTCAATGAGCCCCACAGAGAGATCAATCAATGATTCCCCATGGAGCTTGTGGTGGTTATCACATACGCATTATCCCTGAGCCAACCACAATTTAGTCATGATCTAGGCATTAAACGGAACCCATACAGCTTTCCCATGCCTCCCAAAGGCCAAGCAAACTCTTTCAGATTGCCAGCTGCTCTTGTGGGGCCCCTCATAGTCAGGCAGCTTGAGCCCAATCGAGGGACCCGGTATTGGGAAGGGTGTCTACTGAAAGACACACATACCTCCAAATCAACTGCATCCCTGCTACCATAGCTCTCACACTGTGATCTGACCTTCACTCACCTTTGACCTCGGGTCCCGCAATGATCCTTGACTTCTAGTGGGTGCAATGCTGTGTCAGTTGCTTTTCCCCCATCTTGCGCTGCAGCAGGAAGAGCTGCAGGCCTCTGATTGGCTGACAGATTTTGGCGAGTGGGACTTCTGCCACCGGGGGCCTCAGTCATAAGGAAGGTCCTATTGTGGCCACTTAAATATCTATGGGACATTTGATTTCATCGGGCTTCCCCCACGGACCTAATGGCGGCAGTTCTCTGCCAGATCTCCGATTGGTGGGCGGGATCCCGATCAGACTCAGAATCCTAGCCTGTGATTCAATGACCGGAATTTTCCCAGCCGGCCCGCCACGGGAATCATCGCGGGCGAGGACCGGACCATGAAAAGGTCCGTTGACCTCGGGTGGGATTTTACGGTTTCAGGATGAGCGAGGCCATAAAATCCCACCCATTGTGTTCAGGCATCAGCGATCCAGGCCCCACAGTCCCATCATGCCACCTCTCCATCTCCTTAAGATTCTCTTTAACATCCACCTCTGTGACTATACCAGTGGTCATCTTTCATAACAATCCCCTCATTGCCATGGTCCCCAATTATTCTAATTACATCTCTGTGAAGCACCCTGTGAACTGTTTGCCTTTATTAAAGGTGCAATGTAATTGCAAGTTGTCACTGAATCAGTACTTGCTAATAATCATAGCTAACCATTTTTTAAAGAGGCATCTAATGGTTATGCCAACTTAAACAAAAGCAACATTCAATCTTCTAATATAAACTGGACGGCACTGATCCAAAGTGATTGTGATCTGAGTAGAAATAAATTAATAAATTAAATTACAGTCCAGTGTGTGAGTTGAAAATGCAATAAGGAAATAGACAAACAGGGATCCAATTGGACTGTTTACAAATTCAAATCCAGTTGTTTCTGAAATTACTGCTGCAATGTTAATAATGGCGATTATAATTACATTAGAGCTGGGGAATCTATCAGCAAGACCCCAGATGAACTTTTGTTGTCAGCTACCCAGCTTTCCCTGTGATTACTAATTATTTTCATGATTACAGTCTTTACACTAGCACACTGTGTATTTTGTTTGAAGTAGCCTTTGGACCAAATTTATCAATTCTGCTCCATGAAGAATAATAACTGGTAACTCTCGAAAGTGCAACATGGGTTGGAGAATGCCAGTTTAAGGCATAGAAAGAGGCCACTTGGCCCATCATGTCTGTGCCAGCTAAAGGGCAAGCCGTCCAGCCTAATCCCACTTTCCAGCACTTGGTCTGTAGTCCTGCAGGTTACAGTGCTTAAGGTGCATGTCCAGCACCTTTTAAATGAGTTGAGGGTTTCTGCCTCTAATACCTTTTTAGGCTGTGACTTCCAGACCCCACTACTATCCCTGGATGACAAGAGTAATTCCTCATTTCCCCTTTAACTTTTCTACCAGTCACTTTAAATCTATGTCCCTGGTCACTGACCTCTCTGCTAAAGTAAAAATGCCCTTCCTATCCACTCTATCCAGGCTACTCACAATTTTGTACATCTCAATCAAATCTCGCCTCAGCCTCCTCTGTTCCAAGGAGAACAATCCCCAGCCTATCCAATTGTTCCTCATAGCTGCAATTTTCCATTCCTAGCAACATCTTTGTAAAACCCCTGTGTATCCTTTCCAGTACAATTACATCCTTTCTGTAATGAGGTGACCAGCACTGCACACCGTATTCAAGTTGTGAATAAACTTAGAATTCATGCAGTTCTGCGTAACTTCCCTGCTCTTATACTGTACACCTCGGCTAAGAAAGGAAATGATTCCACATGCCTTCATAACTAACTTATCAACCTGCCCTGCTACCTTGTGGACATTTATCCCAAGCTCCCTCACTTCCTCTACACCTCTCAGTATCCTCCTATTAATTATGTATTCCTTCACCTTGTTTGACCTCTCCAAATGCATCACCTCACATTTCTTTGGGTCCAACTCCATTTGCCACTTCTCTGCCAATCTGACCAGTTTATTGGTATCTTCCTGCATTCTAGAGTAATCCTCCTCGCTATCAACCACACAACTAAAGTAGTAGCAGTAGGAGGGAACAAAGGGCCCGATTTTACCATTGCGTTGCGCCCGTTTTCAGGCATGAAAACTTGGTAAAGTCAGACGTGAGGCGAATCGCGCGATCCGCGCCCGTGTCCGTGCAGATTCCCACTTTACCATGGTCCGAAAATGGCCACGATTGGAACCGCACCCAAAACGGGCGTGACGTCAATTTAAATGCATTTTCATGCATTTATAATGACTTAATAAGCTGGACGCCCAATCTTACCTGCATTTCTTCCTTTACCATCGCGTTCACCCATCCAGATTCGGTGCGAAACAGACATACTCTGTTTCGGCACGGTAGCACAGTGGTTAGCACTGCTGCTTCACAGCTCCAGGGACCTGGGTTCGATTCCCGGCTCGGGTCACTGTCTGTGTGGAGTTTGCACATTCTCCTCGTGTCTGCGTGGGTTTCCTCCGAGTGCTCCGGTTTCCTCCCACAGTCCAAAGATGTGCGGGTTAGGTTGATTGGCCATGATAAATTGACCCTTAGTGTCCTGAGATGCGTAGATTAGAGGGATTAGTGGGTAAAATATGGAGGGATATGGAGGTAGGGCCTGGGTGGGATTGTGGTCGGTGCAGACTCGATGGGCCGAATGGCCTCTTTCTGTACTGTAGGGATTCTATGATACTCAGCAAAGGTCTATTTCGGGCGCTCCAGCTTTTGAAGAGGTAAGTTCAGAGCTTCCAATGGCTTTCTGACTCAGATCGGTGGTGGTGGCGGGGGAGGCGGGCCAGATCGTTCTCTGGTGGGATGGGGGGGGGTGGGGGGGGGAGGAGGAGGGAGGCCCGATAGTTCTCTGGTAAGGGATAGGGATGCCAGATGTTTCTCTGGTGGGAGGGGGCGGTGGGAGGGCCAGATTATTCTCTGGTGGGAGGGGGCGGTGGGAGGGCCAGATTATTCTCTGGTGGGATGGGGGGAGGAGGAGGCGGGTCAGATGTATCTCTGGAGGGGTGGGGGGGGGGAGGAGGAGGGAGGCCTGATAGTTCTCTGGTGGGGGATAGGGGGAGGGACACCAGATGTTTCTCTGGTGGGAGGGGGCGGTGGGAGGGCCAGATTATTCTCTGGTGGGGGAGGGAGGCCAGATCGTTCTCTGGTGGGGGGAAGGGGGGGGGGAGGAGGAGGCGGGTCAGATGTATCTCTGGTGGGGGGGAGGGGGAGGAGGGAGGCCAGATCATTCTCTGGTGTGGGAGGGATAAGGGCAGCCCAATCATTCTCTGGTGGGGGCGGAGGGAGGCCAGATGGTTCTCTGCAGGGGGGGAGGAGGGCGGGCCCGATCATTCTCTGGTGGGGGAGGGGTGGGGAGGGCAGGCCAGATCGTTCTCTGGTGGGGAGGAGAGGAGGAGGAGGAGGCCAGATGGATCTCCAGTGGGGGGTGTGAGGGAGCAGGGGGGACTGCTGCCACTCTGCGGGCGATCGGTGGGGGGGGGAAAGGGGGCAGGGGCTCACAATCGGTCTGGGTAGCGGGGGGGGGTAGATAAGGGGGACAGTTATGTTGTGGGGGTGGGACGATATTTGTGCATTTTGCCCCCAGGCCGCTTTATCTGCTTTTTGCGGCCCAGGAGCGATGTGACAGGGGAGCATTTTTCATATTTATTTTTCACCGCGCATGAACAGTTGAAGGCTCCAATCGGATTTTTTTTTCAGGCTAAGAGTGTATGGGGGCGCCTGAGAACACGTTTCCAAGTCGGATCTGAATTGCGCCCAGATTCAGCACTTAGAATCAAAATGGTAAAATAGCCTCCAAAGTCTCCCTCATGGGGAGTATTTGGCTGAAGAAAATACAGTTAAACTGGACTGAGTTAATTACTGTACGGACTAGTAAGAGTATGTAGATCATTGAAGAAGTGCTAAGATCTCACAAAGTGGTCTTTGAGCAAGGAGACAAAAGATTAAATTGACCATCAGTACGATATTAAATATTGTAAGTCAGCAGATCATGCAAATGCAGACATTCTTTTGAGATTTCCCATGAGGACGGATTCATTTCTTCCCACTGAGTCACCCTCTGATGACCCTCAATCCCTCAAATTGATTCGCTTCAGTTCAATCAGGGTGATTGACTCAGAGCCCTGGGGTTCCTGCACGGTGGGACGAGAGGGAGAGGGGCTTTCAGTACAGTACACAGAGGGTGACAAATCACCGCAGAGGATCACCAAGTTGAAAGTATAAATTGTGTTCAGCGCAAATCAAGTTTCTGGAAGCAGTTTCACTCACAAATCTAACTGCAGCCCTAATATAATTAATTAACCATTCATTTTGCCCATTTTGCAGGTCTTCAATGAGCGTCTCATAATTCGGCTTTTGTTAGAGATAAGGACCTTTTTACAGCTTTCTTTTGGAAACTAGGAAAAAGAAAGCATTTCTTAAAAGCAGCACTATTTTGGGTACAACTGAAGCGAGTATAGCCAAATCTCTACTCCCTGGAATTTGCAAGCTTTAGTTGAGATGCTATGGCATCACATTATCTTACTGGGTCCATGAAGGGCTTCAGCAGTTGGTCAGTGCCCTAACTTTGGCTGAAGTGCTAATGAGGAATTTTTCAGATTCCCAAACCAAAGTGCTTTTTGGATATAATATATTCTTTTTACTGTTTCTGACATTCTGAGTGAATTTAGTCATCTCGCTCTTTGGCCCCTAGCAATGCTATCTATTGATATCTGACGGTCGCAAGATTGGAAGCATGGTGTGTTACAATACCTGTCGTCACTGATGAGTGTATCGCTCCAGGTTACTATAAATAATATTGACTTGTTTGAAATGGCGTGTAATCATTTCACTACAGGAATGGAATCTTCACAAAAATTCTGGCTGTTGCTTTTGTTTATGTCAAGAAAGTTAATGGCACATGCTTTTTATAGGAAAGTTTCTGTCATTGCTGAGTAAAGCTTGTTAAAAGCCATCTTATTACATTATTTGGTCTAAATTGGATAGCGCCTGAAGTGGAGTGCAGGAATTGGGAAGCTTGATTACCACACATCTGTTCGAATTGATATAGGCAGGACACAAGCTTGGAGCTGCCTGCTAATTTAAATGAATGTGGTGTACAGCCCAGTCCCGACTGCATTGTTGAGTGACTGAATGCTGTAGCAAGTTCAAGTTCATGTAAAGTTGGCATCACTTCAAGTGTACTGCCACTGCTTCAATCCAGATGGCATCTATTAATGACAAGGTGCATTCTGGCCGCAGCAAGGCTAAAACTGTTTGGAGAAAATCATCATAGAAATCATAGAAACCCTACAGTGCAGAAAGAGGCCATTTGGCTCATCGAGTCTGCACCGACCACAATCCCACCCAGGCCCTATCCCCATATCCCTACATATTTACCCGCTAACCCCTCTAACCTACACATCTCAGGACACTAAGGGGTAATTTTAGCATGGCAATCAACCTAACCCGCACATCTTTGGACTGTGGGAGGAAAACGGAACACCTGGAGAAAACCCACGCAGACACGAGGAGAATGTGCAAACTCCACACAGACAGTGACCCAAGCCGGGAATTGAACCCAGGTCCCTGGAGCTGTGAAGCAGCAGTGCTAACTACTGTGCTCCCGTGCCGATGGGAGAGTTGATGATGCATTTTTGGAAGAACCATAGAATCCCTACAGTGCAGAAGGAGGCCATTTGGCTCATCGAGTCTGCACCAATTCTCTAACAGAGTATCTTACACAGCCCTCTACCCTGCCCTATCCCCATTACCCTACACATTTCCCATGACTAATCCATCAACCCCACACATCCTGGGACACTAAGGGGCAATTTAATATGGCCAATCCATTTAACCTGCACGTCTTTGGACTATGGGAGGAAACTAGAGCACCCGGAGGAAACCCATAAAGACACAGGGAGAACATGCATACTCCACAAAGATAGTCATTCAAGGCCGGAATCGTACCCGGGTCCCTGGTGATGTGAAGCTGCATTGTTAACCTTTGTGCCATCTTGCCATTATACCAATATCCAAGAGCTGCTGCCTGGCCCAGAGTGCAAATGAACTGAGAAATAAGAAACACCATCACTCCCTCTTTGACATTTGTAGCTCAAACATTGGTACTGCACAAAACCTGGGGGGATAGCATCAAAATGGGATCTGCACATGGTGAGCCAGTGGGTACAAGTGGACTGCAGCCAGGGCAGAAAGAAAGGATAGTGCAGGGGGCAGCTAAGGGGAAGGTTGCACATGAGTTCCATTGTCATGGACTCAGATGAGATCTTCAATTAATGTCATGTGGTAAAAGGCTGATGGGCATGCACACACAAGTGCTTGCTGCAACAACAGGCCATCCAGAAATCATCCAGAAACTTTGTTACTGTCAAAGAATGTGGAGGAGCCCGAACCCAACTTGGCACACAGCTTTGCACAGAGTTTAAAGCCCATCCTTTATAGAGTGAAAATGGCAGCCAACTTCATGAGCACCTGGTGGACCCAGCTGTGATCTAGCATCTGATGGCCAATCTCTCAGCTTTCAAAACAGCACCATCAGCTGCCATGAAATGTCAGAATGCTGCAATGGGATCTCAGACTGAAATCATCAAATTTCAGCCATGCAAGCCCACTTTGCTGTCATGTAGGCTCAGAATGCTGCCACCCTGGCTGTATTTCCCAGTGTACAAATGGGCTTTTCTCTGATTAAAGGGAAGGTAATGAAGTCTTCCCCTCTAGAGTACAGAACCTCAATGACCTCCCAGATGCAAAAATAAATGATGAGCTTTGATATATTTGCCTGTTTCCAACTAGAAGGATCCACTGGCGAAAATATTCAGGGCCATGTTCACATTGACAGCCACTGCCAATGCCCTCTTTGGTTCCCGCTCTGAAGTTGCAACTCCAGTTCCAAAGGGTGGCTCATTTCTGAAAGCACTTTTTTCGTGAAGAGTAGCCACCAAGAGTAGCCACACTTTTCAGAATCTAGCTGTACTTTTCATGAGCCCGAGTTTTGAAACGTTAGACCAACTTTCTGAAATTATTTCTTTCCATGTTATTCCTACATTTATAGTACTGACAATGACTGCAATAATGGGCTGCATATTACGGGAGTGCGGTAGCAAAAATTGGCGTAGAGCCAATTCGCTCCGCACCAGCCCACTCCACAGCCTTCATGCACCAAAGATGGGCTAAATAGCGTGACTGAGGGACAGTCCCGAGGGGGAAGTCCTGCTCTCTGGAGCTGTTGGCCAATTGGATTGGTCAGCGGATCTAACAGTCCTGGCAGCGCCAAGGATGCATTAGTGCTGGTGGGTCTTCATGCAGGCCCAAGCAGAAGGTCCAATGCATCCTGGAGCAAGGTAAGTCCAGAGCATTGAACAGGGAATCTTTGGGCAGCTTGGGAGGGAGACGAGGGATGGGGGTGATTGGTTTCAGAGAGCAGTTGTGGAGAAAGAAAACTTGTGTACTATCTTAGGGGGGATACCCCCAAATGTGCAAAGGACACCCCCCTAAAGATAGTATCCCCCTTTTAAAACTTTAAAAGATACAATATGCCCATTCCCACCCTATTGCCCACATACAACCACATTATGGCATGGACAGGTACTATCAGGGTTAGTTGACTTGTTAACAAGCTCACTTGACATTTGATTATTTATGTAAATGTGACGGGTGACCTGCCAATTTTGGCGCGCACACACCTACCTTATTATGGGAGGAAGCTTAGGTGTAGGCGGGAAAATGGGGCAGCCAGCTTATTTTACCTGCCCCTTTCTTCTCCAACTCCTACCCATTCTCGCCCCACTGAAAATATGCTCAGTGAGTAGGCAAAGCCTAGCCCAATATGTTCCTCAAACAATTGCAATTTCGGTAATATCAATTATAGGATGCATCTAAAAATATTCTCGAAAGCAAATATATTCTTCAATACAGTTTTCAATATATCTTAAAGCTTGCTTTTTCACAAGATAATAATTAGTATTGAAAGTACATCAACGCGAAAAGTAATTACATGCAGTGAGAGGATACTTCCATTGAACAGATCTGAATTGAGTTGTTTCTGCACATTCCCACTGATGCATCTTGAATTTGTGCCTCCAAACTTTGTTTCCCTGAAATGTATCTTGTCACACTCCTTATGAGAAACAGGAGGTCAGACCAATTCTGCTTTAAATGAGCTGTTTTGAACCGAAAGATAATTGTAAGTGGAGATGAATTAAATAAGAATGTAAATTTATGTTAAAAGCTCAAAGTAAGGCCAAGTTATAGGCAAACGTTCTGTTTAAAACTAATTTTAGCACATGTCTGCATTTTCTGTGTTTACCATTCAATTTTAGGTAGCTGTCTATCTTCAAAACAAGTCCTATGATGTGTGCACAGTTCATAGTTGAAGAATTCTTACATTAAAATTAAACATTAAATTATCTTGCATTCAGAGCTTGGTTTGAAGTGAAGTTCCCTCTCAGACTGTCAAGGGATGGACCATAATATCCTGATTGGAGAAAATTCTGGAAAGAGAAACTGAGCTGCCTGAAATAATAATATAAGCAAAAAAAAGGATGACAAGTTTGCAAAGGGAATTTGGGAAATTGAATGATTAAAAAGTAGAACTTCCATGGAAGTAATTTCAGGATTACTTACTTTGCCTCAGGGAGAAGCAAAGTAGACACATTACAATCTGGCTGGACAGATGGTGTAGAGGTAGGATTTCAATTTCTTATGGGTTCTGGAGCGCATAAAGTCCATAGATTGAATGGGTTTCTCTTAAACTAAACCAGCATCAGTGCCCTCATGGTTAAAGCAAATAGAAAGTGAGAGAGGAAGGGGAGAGGCACATCTTTAAGCAAAAAGGCAAAAGAAAAGAATAAGTATAATGAAGGAAAATGTCTATATTGATAACAGAATGTATGGAGACATCGGAACTATATTAAGGCAAGAAAGTGAAAGATAGAAGATGAAGAAAGCAGAAAAGAAAGTATGAATGGCCCAGGGTCACTGCTTAATATGAACGCAAAAAGCACTACAAAATTTAATTAAATGTAGAGGACATTATATAGCCTTGACAGATACTTGGGCCTGCATGTGTCCTGAGGGCGGAGTGAAGGCCAAGTAGGCAAAGGGCAGAGTGCTCTCTAATTTCATTGGATTGTGTGGTGACTTGCTTAAATGTATGTCCCCTTTAAATGTTTTAAATGACCACGGACATGCAGAAACTTAAAGAGTCTGACATATGGCGGAATGTGGGAGAACCTTTGTATTGTGGTCTCGCAATTCGACTAGAGAGTCTGGACCTAGTACTAGGGAATGAGCCCGGACGAGATGTTCATCTTCATCGATGACATGTTGAAGGCTCCGGAGAAGATGTCGTAGCTTCTCCGCTCGGGGGAAGTACTGGACGACGAAGGGTCAGATGAGGAGGATCGCAACAGACACCTCCAGATGCTGAAAGATGCCCTCATAATAACAGGATATGGCGCTCGACTCATCAATCAACAGTTCCGACGCGCCACAGTGACAAACCGCACCGACCTCCTCAGAAGACAAACATGGGACACAGCGGACAGAGTACCCAAGGCCATCCCCACACACCCACACCACCACTTCTTGCCTTCAAACAACCGCACAACCTCAAACAAATCATTGTCCGCAGCAAACTACCCAACCTTCAGGAGAACAGTGACCACGACACCACACAACCCTGCCACAACTCTGCAAGACATGCCGGATCATCGACACGGATGCCATTATCTCACGTGAGAACACCATCCACCAGGTACATGATACATACTCTTGCAACTCAGCCAATGTTGTCCACCTGATACGCTGCAGGAAAGGATGTCCTGAGGCATGGTACATTGGGGAGACCATGCAGACACTACGACAACGGATGAATGAACACCGCTTGACAATCACCAGGCAATAGTGTTCTCTTCCTGTTGGGGAACACCTCAGCAGTCACGGGCATTGAGCCTCTGATCTTCGGGTAAGCGTTCTCCAAGGCGGCCTTCATGGCACACGACAACGCAGAATCGCTGAGCAGAAACTGATAGCCAAGTTCCACACACATGAGGACAGCCTCAACCGGGATCTTGGGTTCATGTCACACTATCTGTAACCCCCATGACTTGCCAGGGCTTGCAAAATCTCACCAACTGTCCTGGCTGGAGACAATACACATCTCTTTAACCTGTGCTTAATCCTCTCTCCACTCACATTGTCTGTACCTTTAAAACTTGATTACCTGTAAAGACTCGTATTCCAACCATTATTAGTTTGTGTCTTTATATGCCCTGTTTGTGAACACAATTCCCACTCACCTGATGAAAGCTTGTGGCTTGTGCTACCAAATAAACCTGTTGGACTTTAACCTGGTGTTGCGAAACTTCTTACTGTGTTTACCCCAGTCCAACGCCAGCATCTCCACATCACTAGTGAGGTACCAGAGGATTGGAGGATAGCCAATGTTGTCCCGTTATTTAGAATGTATAGAAATGTATAGAAACCCTACAGTACAGAAAGAGGCCATTCGGCCCATCGAGTCTGCACCGACCACAATCCCACCCAGGCCCTACCCCCTATATCCCTACATATTTACCCACTAATCCCTCTAACCTATGCATCTCAGGACACTAAGGGCAATTTTTAGCATGGCCAATCAACCTAACCCACACATCTTTGGACTGTGGGAGGAAACCGGAGCACCCGGAGGAAACCCACGCAGACATGAGAAGAATGTGCAAACTCCACACAGACAGTGACCCAAGCCGGGAATCGAACCCAGTTCCCTGGAGCTGTGAAGCAGCAGTGTTAACCACTGTGCTACCGTGCCGCCCTAAAGAAGAATTTAAGAAGAGTAGCAAGGATAACCCGGGTAATTATAGGTCAGTGAGCTTGACGTCAGTGATAGTGAAACTGTTGGAGAAGATTCTTAGGAATAGGATCTATACACATTTGGAACTGAATGGTCTTGTTCGTGACAGATGGCATAGGTTTGTACGTGGGAGGTCATGTCTCACTAATTTAATTGAGTTTTTTGAGGCGGTGACAAAAATGATTGACAATGGAAGGGCTGTGAATGTTGTCTACATGGACTTTAGTAAGGCATTTGACAAGGTCCCTCATGGCAGGCTGTGCAAAAGATTAAATCTCATGGAATCAGCAGTGAAATAGCTAGAGGGATTCAGAACTGGCGTGGCCATAGAAGACAGAGGGTAGTGGAGGAAGGGTGCTTTCTGAATGAGGTCTGTAACTAGTGGTGTTCTGCAGGGATCAGTGCTGGGACCTCTGCTGTTTGTAATATATATAAATGACTTGGAAGAAAACGGTTTGATTAGCAAGTTTGCGGATGATACTAAGATTGCTGGAGTTGTGGATAGTGATAAAGATTGTCAGAGAATACAGCAGGATATAGATAAACTGGAAAATTGGGCAGAGAAATGGCAGATGGAATTTAATCTGGACAAATGCGAGGTAATGCATTTTGGTAGATCCAATTCAGGTGGGAGCTATAAAATAAATGGCAGAACAACCCAGAGCATAGACACACAGAGATCTGGGAGTACAGGTCCACAGATCCTTAAAAGTGGCAGCACAGGTGGAAAAGGTGGTGAAGAAAGCAGAGGGCATGCTTGCCTTCATCGGACGGGGCATTGAGTATAAAAGTTGGCAAATTATGTTACAATTGTATAAAATGTTGGTTCGGCCACATTTGGAATACTGTGTCCAATTCTGGTCACCACACTACCAGAAAGACATGGAGGCTTTGGAGGGAGTGCAGAAAATGTTTACCAGGATGTAACCTGGTTTGGAGGCTATTAGCTATGAGGAGAGATTGAATAAACTGGGATTGTTCTCCCTGGAAAGACGGAGACTGATGGGCGACTTGATAGAAGTTTATAAAATTATGAGAGGTATAGACAGGGTGAACAGTTGGGAGCTTTTTCTCAGGGCAGAAATGGCAATTACAAGGGGGCACAAGTTCAAGATAAAGGGGTAAAGATTCAGTGGAAATGTGCGGGGGAAGTTTTTTTACACAGAGGATGGTGGAGGCCTGGAATGCACAGCCAAGTGAGGTGGTTTAGGCAGTTACATTAGCCATATTTAAGACTTATCTTGATAGGCATATGAACAAACAGGGAATAGAGGGATATAAGCGTTTGGTTTAGATAGGTAAACGTGATCAGCAGAGGCTTGGAGGGCCGAAAGGCCTGTTCCTCTGCTGTACTATTCTTTGTTCACAGTTTAACGGGAAACATTGGCAAGGGAGCGGAGTTTTAGCTCGGACACGCAGAAGTCCATTCATAAGCGCTGCTGTCAAAGCAGTGAGATTTTCCTTGAAGTTGTCCTCACTTTGTTTCAGCTGTTGGGTTTCTTGAGTCCTACGAAACTTGGATGGTCATAGTCAAACCTGGTTAAATTGGAGCCTGCTATCTGCATCAAATATTTAAAATGTCAACTTGCTTCCTAGGAGCAGATTAGTTGCCTGGAAGCTATTGCACCGTAATAAATCAGTGCCTGGAGGCACCTGCCTCACAACGGAAGAATTTTTGTCCATTTAACCCCATCCACATCCAATCCCACCCACTCCCCGAATGGTTTCAACTGCTATTAAAGTGGGAATAAGAAACTCTCAGTGATAACATTTTAAAAACATTTTATAGAGGACAAAAGAAAGGCATTAAATTAAAACACTGGGGGCGATTTTGAGCCCCCTTAATCATCAGCGTAAACAGCGACACGATCCCAAAATCTCACAAAGAGTTGGGAAACGGGATTTGCGCTGATGAGATGTCACTTCCTAATTTTCCACATCCCTTGCCCATGACTTAATGCGGTGGAAACTGCATTTCAATAAATTTTAATAAACTTAAATATCATTATGAAGCTTCCCCACAATATGCTCCCCACTCACTCAATATTCATACCTCGCTGATGTGTCTTCATGTTGGCAAGATTCACAACAGGTTTTTAAAAATAGAAGCAGTCAAGAGGACCCTGTCAGAGGCACCAAGGTAACCATAATCCCAGGGGAGGAGGAACATGTCCGGGCAGTGCCCTGGCACAGCCCCTGGAACTGGCCCCTGATACCCACAGAACAACCGGGTTGGTATTGCCATGGTGGAAGTGCCTGGAGTAGGCCTTCTGGGGAGTCCCATTCAGTGGAATCCTCTCAAGTGTGTGTGGGGGGGGGGGGGGGATCTACCCCAAAGCTTGTGGAAAAGGGGGTATTCTGATGCTTGTTGGGGGTTGACTCAGTGTTTCTGGGGAAGGAGTACCTTGATGCTTGTGAGGGAGGGCATGGTGGGGATGCCTCCCCGATGCTTATGGGGGTTGGGGTACCCCAATGCCTGTGTGGTGGTTAGGGGGTTGGGTGGGGGGGAGGGCAGGGGGGCTGCCCTGGTGCTTGTGGGAGGGTCCCTCGTGTCTATGGGGGTGTGAGGTGGGGGGGGAGAGATTGTTTTTAATGAAATCGGATGCCCTTTAAAGATGGCACGCCAATCTCTGTGGAGCCAGCATTGCTGGCTCTATCAGGTTCGACTATGCCAGAATGATGGTCCTGCAGCATGTTTCACGTCACTCCTCCGGCAAGGGGCTTGGAAGGTCGGAACTCAGAAACTCATCGCCGCGAGTCGCGCTTTCCGGATTTTGAGCACATGCAGTCATTCCCATGGACAGAGAGAATGGGCTCAAAATCACTCCTAATAAAGGAACTCTGCCCATGATTCATTATCAGGGATACTCTCCCCATTATTCAACATCAGAATAAACACATTTACAAAACACTTTCTATGATCAATGGGAGTTTCAAAATGCTTTCCAGCCAATGGAATATTTTTTGAGGCATAGTTGCTGTTGTGCTGTAGGAAACGCAGCAGCTAATTTGCTCTCAGCATAGTCCCACAAACAGTAATGTGAAAATGACCAGATCATCTGTTTTTTGCGATAATGACTAAGGAGTAAATATTGGCCAGGACACCAAGGATAACTCCACAGCTTTTCTCCAAATGGTGCCATGGATCCTTTACATCCATTTGAGTGGGCTGATGGCATGCCATTTTAGTGTCTCATCTGAAAGATGTAACAAGATTCACCAATGGGCGTCACAGTAGCACAGTGGTTGGCACTGCTGCCTCACAGCGCCAGGGACCCAGGTTCGATTCCTGGCTTGGTTCACTGTCTGTGTGGAGTTTTCATGTTCTCCCCGTGTCTGCGTGGGTTTCCTCCGGGTGCTCTGGTTTCCTCCCACAGTCCAAAAGACATGCAGGTTAGGTGCATTGACCAAGCTAAATTCTCCCTCAGTGTGACCCGAACAAGTGCCGGAGTGTGGTGACCAGGGGATTTTCACAGTCACTTCGTTGCAGTGTGAATGTAAGCCTACTTGTGACTAATAAGTAAACTTTAAAAAAACTTTTAGTTCAGACATGCTCCCAATGGTCCATCATCAGGGTTGTGTGTGGTGGTAATAATCTTCTGAGGTGTTTCTCGTTTCAAGGCTTCATTCTATGATCATCTTGCTGGTGCCAGTACAGAGCGAGACTGCGGATAGTTGGGAACCTGTCTCGGGGGCAGGGAATTCATATGGTGTTCGTGGAAGTGGAAATGAATAGGGTTGGGAAGCATTTTCCGATCAGGGCCAGTGTGATCTCCTGGACTCGTTTCGATCGCCTCAGGGGGTCGGAGAGGAATTTCCCAGATTTTTTTTTCCCCATATTGGCCCTGGGGTTTTCACTCTGGGTTTTCGCCTCTCCCTGGAGATCACATGGTCTGGAATGGGGCGGTGGGGGTGAGTTAATAGGTTGTGATGAACAAAGCATCATAGCTGTGAAGGACAGCTCGGTGGATAGGATATTAGTATGTAGATAGGCTGGAAAATTGGGCGGGGATCCTGGATTCAGGATTCAATCCTGGACCGGGGAGCGGCGCGGGCTTGGAGGGCCGAAGGGCCTGTTCCTGTGCTGTATTGTTCTTTGTTCTTTGTTCTTTGTGTGTCTATTTCAATGCCAGGAGTATTGTGGGGAAGGCAGACGAGCTGAGGGCGTGGATCGACACATGGAAATATGACATCAT
This sequence comes from Mustelus asterias, assembly GCF_964213995.1. Lineage (NCBI taxonomy): Eukaryota > Metazoa > Chordata > Chondrichthyes > Carcharhiniformes > Triakidae > Mustelus > Mustelus asterias. Next base: position 81,450,664 of record NC_135806.1, on the reverse strand, counting down.
AGCCATTAGTGAAACTTGGCTACAGGAGGGGCAGGACTGGCAGCTCAATGTTCCAGGGTTCCGATGTTTCAGACGTGATAGAGGCAGAGGGATGAAGGATGGGGGGGTTGGCATTGCTAGTCAGGGAAAATGTTACAGCAGTTCTCAGGCAGGACAAAAAGTAAGGCGGCAAATTATCATCCAGATCAAAATCCGGAAAGCGCGACTCACGCCGATGAGTTTCTGAGTTCCGAACTTCCAAGCCCCTTGCCGGAGGAGTGACGTGAAACATGCTGCAGGACCGTCATTCTGGCATAGTCGAACCTGATAGAGCCAGGCAAAAAGTAATGCGGGAAATTATAGGCCGGTAAGTTTGACGTCAGTAGTAGGTAAATTATTGGAAGGAGTATTAAGAGATAGGATCTACAAATATTTGGATAGACAGGGACTTATTAGGGAGAGTCAACATGGCTTTGTGCGTGGTAGGTCATGTTTAACCATTCTACTAGAGTTTTTCGAGGAGGTTACCAGGAAAGTGGATGAAGGGAAGGCAGTGGATGTTGTCTACATGGACTTCAGTAAGGCCTTTGACAAGGTCCCGCATGGGAAGTTAGTCAGGAAGGTTCAGTCGCAAGGTATACATGGAGAGGTAGTAAATTGGATTAGACATTGGCTCAATGGAAGAAGCCAGAGAGTGGTAGTGGAGGATTGCTTCTCTGAGTGGAGGCCTGTGACTAGCGGTGTGCCACAGGGATCAGTACTGGGTCCATTGTTGTTTGTCATCTATATCAATGATGTGGATGATAATGTGGTAAATTGGATCAGCAAGTTTGCTGATGATACAAAGATTGGAGGTGTAGTGGACAGTGAGGAAGGTTTTCAAAGCTTGCAGAGGGATTTGGACCAACTAGAAAAATGGGCTGAAAAATGGCAGATGGAGTTTAATGCAGACAAGTGTGAGGTATTGCACTTTGGAAGGACAAACCAAGGTAGAACATACAAGGTAAATGGTAGGACACTGAAGAGTGCAGTAGAACAGAGGGATCTGGGAATACAAATACATAATTCCCTAAAAGTGGCGTCACAGGTAGATAGGGTCGTAAAGAGTGCTTTTGGTACATTGGCCTTCATAAATCAAAGTATTGAGTATAGGAGTTGGAATGTTATGGTGAGGTTGTATAAGACATTGATGAGGCCGAATTTAGGGTATTGTGTGCAGTTTTGGTCACCTAATTACAGGAAGGATATTAATAAGGTTGAAAAAGTGCAGAGAAGGTTTACAAGGATGTTGCCGGGACTTGAGAAACTGAGTTACAGAGAAAGGTTGAATAGGTTAGGACTTTATTCCCTGGAGCGTAGAAGAATGAGGGGAGATTTGATAGAGGTGTATAAAATTATGATGGGTATAAATAGAGTGAATGCAAGCAAGCTTTTTCCACTGAGGCTAGGGGAGAAAATAACTAGAGGACATGGGTTAAGGGTGAGGGGGGAAAAGTTTAAAGGGAATATTAGGGGGGTCTTCTTCACACAGAGAGTGGTGGGAGTTTGGAATGAGCTGCCAGATGACGTGGTGAATGCGGGCTCACTTTTAACATTTAAGAAAAACTTGGACAGGTACATGGATGAGAGGAGTGTGGAGGGATTTGGTCCAGGTGCAGGTCAGTGGGACTAGGCACAAAAATGGTTCAGCACAGGCAAGAAGGGCCAAAAGGCCTGTTTCTGTGCTGTAATGTTCTATGGTTCTATGGTTCTATCAGTTAGGTGTCATGCCAATATGGGACTTCATAAAATTTACCATGATCATATATTTTTTAAAATTGTACGTATATTTGAGAGGGCAAAATATAAAATGACATGAAGAACCCATGCGGCAATATATCTGGACGAGATAGCCAAAACATTGGCTGCAAACTGTGCTGTGAGTGATGGATCAGCAAATCTCCCATTTCAAATCAGTTTTAACCTACTTCCTCAGGCAGAAACACATGGTGAGAAGCTGTTCCTAATTTGGGAGCCTCATTATAAAGGTGACAAAGATGACTGGTATAAGAGATAAAAAAAATTAAACTACCACAGTGAGGGTGCTCTTCTGAGAAAAGAATTAGAACCAGGTTGTTGAACATAATTGGTGTAAATTAATGCTGTATCTACCCCTGTGTGATTCTAACAAATGTGGTAGAAAGTGCGACTGAGATTTCTGCTGGTTTGTTCATGGAATCATAGAATCTCCACAGTGCAGAAGGCGGCCATTTAGCCCATCGAGTCTACATCAACTCTCTGACAGAATATCTTACAGGGGAGAGTGGAGGCCCTTCAGGCTGCGTGAGAGGAGACGCAGCCCATTCCTGAAACCCCACTCTCTCATGGGATCCCACTTGGGTAATTCACAGTCGCCCCCATTGCTGAGCCTCTTGTCTTCAGTGCCTCCCACCCTCTGGCCAGCTCGCAGGAAGGGCACTCCCTCTGCTGCAAAATGGACAGGAACCCAGGAAGGAGAACATGGGAGCACGGCCTGCATATCAGCCTTCACGACCCTTTTAAAGCAAGGGACACCCCGAAATGAAGGGAAGGTAAGGCCTGCAAGTGACCCCCTGGATATGGTGATTCTGGGACCCTCCACCCCACCCCAGGTTATAGAGTCATAGAGTCATCGAGGTTTACAGCATGGAAACAGGCCCTTCGGCCCAACTTGTCCATGCCGCACTTTTATTTTTAAAACCTCTAAGCCGATCCCAATTGCCAGCATTTGGTCGATATCCCTCTATACCCATCGTACCCATGTAACTATCTAAATGCTTTTTAAAAGACAAAATTATACCCGCCTCTACTACTACCTCTGGCAGCTTGTTCCAGACACTCACCACCCTCTGTGTGAAAAAATTGCCCCTCTGGACACTTTTGTATCTCTCCCCTCTCACCTTAAACCTATGCCCTCTAGTTTTAGACTCCTCTACCTTTGGGAAAAGATATTGACTATCTAGCTGATCTGTGCCCCTCATTATTTTATAGACCTCTATAAGATCACCCCTCAGCCTCCTACGCTCCAGAGAAAAAAGTCCCAGTCTATCCAGCCTCTCCTTATGACTCAATCCATCAAGTCCCGATAGCATCCTAGTAAATCTTTTCTGCACTCTTTCTAGTTTAGTAATATCCTTTCTATAATAGGGTGACCAGAATTGCACACAGTATTCCAAGTGTGGCTTTACCAATGTCTTGTACAACTTCAACAAGACATTCCAATTCCTGTATTCAATGTTCTGACTAATGAAACCAAGCATGCCGAATGCCTTCTTCAACACTCTGTCCACCTGTGACTCCACTTTCAAGGAGCTATGAACATGTATCCCTAGGTCTCTTTGTTCTGTAACTCTCCCCAACACCCTACCATTAACTGAGTAAGTCCTGCCCTGGTTCAATCTACCAAAATGTATCACCTCGCATTTGTCTAAATTAAACTCCATCTGCCATTCACCAGCCCACTGGCCCAATTGATCAAGACCCTGTTGGAATTAGAGATAACTTTCTTCACTGTCATCTATGCCACCAATCTTAGTGTCATCTGCAAACTTACTAACCACGCCTCCTATATTCTCATCCAAATCATTAATATAAATGACAAATAACAGTGGACCCAGCACTGATCCCTGAGGCACATCGCTGGTCACAGGCCTCCAGCTTGAAAAACAACTCTCGACAACCACCCTCTGGCTTCTGTCAAGAAGCCAATTTTGTATCCATTTAGATACCTCACGCTGGATCCCATGAGATTTAACCTTATGCAACAACCTACCATGCGGTACCTTGTCAAAGGCCTTGCTAAAGTCCATGTAGACAACATCAACTGCACTGCCCTCATCTACCTTCTCAGTTACCCCTTCAAAAAACTCAATCAATCACTCACAAAGCTATGCTGACTGTCCCTAATCAGTACTTGCGTCTCTAAATGCCTGTAGATCCTGTCTCTCAAAATACCTTCCAACAATTTACCCACCACAGATGTGAGGCTCACTGGCCTGTAGTTCCCAGGCTTTTCCCTGCAGCCCTTTTTAAACAAAGGCACAACATTTGCCACTCTCCAATCTTCAGGCACCTCACCCGTGACTATCGACGATTCAAATATCTCGGCTAGGGGACCTGTAATTTCCTCCCTCGCCTCCCACAATGTCCTGGGATATACTTCATCAGGTCCCGGGGATTTATCTACCGTGATGCGCTTTAAGACTTCCAGCACCTCCTTCTCTGTAATATGTACACTCCTCAAGACATCACTATTTATTTCCCCAAGTTCCAAAACATCCATGCTTTTCTCAACAGTAAATACTGATGAGAAATATTCATTTAAGATCTCACCCATCTCTTGTGGATCTGTGCATAGATGACCTTGTTGATCCTTAAGAGGCCCTACTCTCTCCCTTGTTACTCTTTTGCCCTTTATGTATTTGTAGAAGCTCTTTAGATTCTCCTTTGCCTTATCTGCCAAAACAATCTCGTGTCTCCTTTTTCCCCTCCTGATTTCTCTCTTAACTCTACTCTTACACCCCCTATACTCTTCAAGGGATTCACTTGATCCCAGCTGCCTATGCATGTCATGTGTCTCTTTCTTCTTCTTGACCAGGGCCTCAATATCCCGAGTCATCCAGGGTTCCCCACTTCTGTCAGCCTTGCCCTTCACTCTAAGAGGAATGTGTTTACCCTGAACCCTGGTTAACACACTTTTGAAAGCGTGCCACTTACCAGACGTCCCTTTGCCTTCCCACAGACTCCCCCAATAAACTTTTGAAAGTTCCTGCCTGATACCATCAATATTGGCCTTGCCCCAATTTAGAATTTTAACTTTTGGGCCAGACCTATCATTCTCCATTGCTGTCTTAAAACCAATAGAATTATGGTCACTGGTCCCAAAGTGATCCTTCACTAACACTTCTGTCACCTGCCCTTCCTTATTTCCCAAGTTTTGCCCCCTCTAGTCGGGCCATCCACATACTGAATGAGAAATTCCTCCTGAATACACTCAACAAATTTCTCTCCATCCAACCCTCTAATACTATGGCTGTCCCAGTCAATGTTGGGAAAGTTAAAATCTCTGAGTATTACCACCCTATTTTTCTTGGAGCTATCTGTAATCTCCTTACATATTTGCTCAATTTCCCGCTGACTATTTGGGGACCTATAGTACAACCCTATCAAAGTGATTTTCCCCTTCTTATTTCTCAGTTCTACCCATATAGACTCAGTGGCCGAACCCTCGGATATATCCCCTCTCAGTACGGCCGTTATGCTTTCCCTAATCAAAAGTGTAACTCCCCCTCCTCCCACACCTCCTGTTCTATCTTTCCTATAGCATCTGTACTCTGGAATATTGAGCTGCCAGTCCTGTCCCTCCCTTAGCCATGTTTCAGTAATTGCTATAATATCCCAGTCCCATGTACCCATCCATGCCCTTGTCCTTGGTTGCACTTATCTATGTCCCCCAAGTGTTCTCTGGTGCCTTCTGATTGGTGAACACCCCAGAGGGTGCTGGCTGCCTGATCGTTTACCTCTGAAATCCCTCTCAGAGGTGAAGATGCCAGGTTCAAGCTTATGTAGACCTGTCATAAATGGTGCCGGTGTGACATCACACCAGTGCCCACTGGATATCCAGTGAGATGGGAAGTTCCAGAGACAGTGGTTGCTAATAATATGTTAATATATTAAAATGAGCTTCCTGGGGTCTCATGGTGGGTTTCACACTACTCCGCCGGTAAGGGAGCTGGAAGTTCGGAACTCAGAAGCTCACCATCGCGAATTGTACTTTCCAAGTCTCTCCAGATTTTGAACACATGCTGCCATTCCCTTGGACGGAGAGTGTGGGCTCAAAATTACCCACTTGGATTGCCATTACATGCTCTACTAAATGCTTTTACACAATCAGTGTGTAGGAACATTCTGATATAACATGTAGCACAAATTAAACAATATGTTATTAATATAGTGAATATTAACTGGTTTGCACACATGTCTAAACTCATCAGGTCCAACACTTAAGAATTTTTCTTTCTATTAACATTCGCATGTTGTGTTCCTTCAAGTTAATGACTTTTCCTGGGAGGGTTCACCAATTGCATTCCTTTCCCTTGTATTCATGAAAGCTGGGCTGCTCAGAACATTATAGGTGAGGATGTGTGGATACATTTTAAAATTTAAAGTTAGTAAATAATTTAAACTTAAATTCATTTCCATTTATGTTCATATGCTTATTAAGACAGGTTGGTCAGGCACCATATTTCTATGGTTAAACATTACATTGTTCATTTATTTTTTTTATGCCTATTCAAGGAATTTGGGCATCATCAGTTGGGCAGCATATATTGCCCATCCCTATTTCCCCTTGGACTGAGTGGTTTGCTAGGCCATTTCAGAGGGCAGTTAAGAGTCAACCACATTGCTCTGGCTTTGAAGCCACATGGAGGCTAGACCAGATAAGGACAACAGATTTCCTTCCCTAAAGGACATTAGTGAGCTGAAGTGGGGAAAAATATACAGATGAGTACACTTTAAAAAATGACTGCCTGGCACATAAACAGTCACCTGGGAAAGAGACATTAAACAGGCACTGACTTTTAGTACAGACAGCCACTTGAGAGTAAAACATAAAGGACAGACAGCTATTTAAAGTTAAACATGCAGGAATCAGATCCTGCAGGAAGCCAGCCAAGGCTTGAGGCACTCTTTAGGATAAAGACAATAGGGCTGGGTAAAGAGATTAGCTACAGGTGGGATCGGGAATACATAAATGCAGGAAAACCACTTACTGTAAATTACTTTATGAATAGACCGAAACTAAAGTCATTGATAGGGAAAATGTACCCATCCTATGAAACAATGCGATGTTAACATGCTTATGTCTGTATCTGTCTGTATTTGTCTACAACGATGTGTAAACGATCGATCACCTACTTGATTACAACGATGTGATAATGGCTAGATGTCCGGTCCATCTATTGTGTAAAGGGTATAAAGATGGACCGCTCCTATTGTCTCATTGAGAGAAAGTTTGCTGCTTGTTAGTGCCTTGTCTCCATGAAGCTTCGTTAAAATAAAACTGTATCCTTGAAACCTTCAAGCCTGACTCAGTGGTACATTTCCCACAACAATTGGCATAGTCGGCACGGATCCTATTACTGGTGAAATCGATTGGCCACGATCGGAGCCGGGGTAGAGATCACTGAATCTGTGAGAGTCGGACAAGGTCAAGAATACAGTTTGCAAGGGGTCAAACTTAAGGGGTTAAACTTAAGGGATATTTGTAGTAATAAGTATTGTTGTATATGATATAGTGATAAGTACTAACTGCTGATAGTGATAAGTAACTGTTGCTTGTGCTGACCGACAAGAGGACAAGGTAGTGCCTGTCTCAAAACCCTGCCTTAGACCGGCTGTTAAGAGGAGAAACCTCTCACGCGAAGGCCAGGAGATTGAAGTGGGTTAAGAGACACCAAGGGCACTTAGGATTGTGAAGCACAAGTAGCAGAGGTCGGTTAACATCAAACTCTGTAGTGGCGAACAAACGCAGAGTTGCTATCTGATTGCATGAAAGTTTGAAAAGTTGGGAACTGTACTGTCAATGTTGTGAAAAGCGGAGCGGAAAAGGAGCTTGATCAACTCTGACCTGAACTGGACTCCGGTGGAGAAGCACATTGCAGAGGTGGTAATAGTAGAAGCCGTGAGTATAACTTGAAACCCTGTAACAGTAGTGAAACACGGTGCTAGAGTAGTAATAGTGGCCGGGGATAGTGAAGTCCCTATGGTAGAGAGCACACTTTACTAGGGAGTAATCGTGGCCGGGGTTAGTGAAGTCTGCGAAATGGCAGATAATGAAGTTAAAAGAGGACCTGCAGGTTCTCTCATTGAAGTTTACATGACAGACAGGAAAGAGTTAATAAAGAGAATGCAAAAGGATGGCTGGGATACTTCTCAGACCTTAGAACAGCAGAGAAAGTGGATAGATAAAGAAAACAGAAACAAGACAAAGAAGATAGGAGTAATGTTAATACATCAGTTAGCTGGTCTAATTGAGCAAGTAGTCGCCTCTACTAAGAAGTGGAGTGAAGATAAAGAAAGGATTAGAGAATTAGACTCCCGAGTGAGGGAACTGGAGAAGCAAAACCAGGTTCTAGAAGAAAAGCAATGGAGAGGGGAAACTGTTCCTCTACCTCCTTATGAGTCCACACAGCAGGGACCAACTGCTCCTTCAGAGGAGTGGGAAGCACCAGAACACAACTTAGCACCAGTAACCCGAGGGGGAACAAATGCGCGACCAAAGGCAACTTATCAACCCTTCACCCCAGGTGAGAGACAGCAGATAATGGCTTCCCTGGGTAAGTTACAACCTAGAAGCGCAAACACTAAATTCTGGGAGGAATTAGACACAATCTGGGGAGGACACCAATTACACCTGAGAGACGTACACCAGCTGGTCAGGGCAGCCTGTCCAGCGGATAAGTGGAGGCAGGTAGCAGGTGGACTCGCCGCTCCTCCAACACAGGATTATAGTGGGGGACGGTGGACACATGCAGTCGCCCTAACATCAGAGATAGATGCCCAACAGGCACCCTTCACCCAGTTTAAAGCAGAGGTTCAAGGGTATTAGGGAATGCTCCCACTAACTGGAGCAGAATTACCACAACAAAACAGTTAAAAGGGGAAGGAGCTTCTGAATACGGGGAACGGTTGTTCCAGGTATATCAAGAGTGCTCAGGACAAGGGAACCCAGGTCGAGGGGATCGAGCGTTCATCCAGGCTTTTAAGGATGGACTCTCTAGTGCTCACCAGGTCATCCTAAAAATGGGAGTGATTATGTCCCAAGATTACGCTGAATTGGTAGAATGGGCTAGTGGCATACCTGGAGGTGGATAGGAGAGATCTTAGTTTTTGTATTTCAGTATGTTTGTGTGATCTGGTAGCTTGTCGAATGAGGTGGTTGTTGTTGTATTAGATTGAGAGCAGGAGCTGAAGCCTGTTTGTTCCTGTGGAGTGTTGTTGCAGGCAGTGGGTGCAGTGCGTTGCACCTTGGTTTAGCCTCAGGGGGCTGGGGGAGTGTTAAAACTGTTAAAGATTAAAGTGATAAGATTTCTTGAATTTACTTCTGTTTTGAGTTTAATTACAGTTTGGAAGAAAGAAGAATAAAAGCGACTGTCTTAATCAACGTTCTGTATTCTCTTTAAATGTTTTACTTACATCCCAGTTTGAATGAAAAAGGGTGTGCTGTGGAATGACTGTTGGAAGCTTCCATGTGTGTCTGTGTGTGTTTAAACAAAGTGGTTGCGTGGATGTTTTGTTGTTGTTTGCTTTAATGTTTTAATGTTAAGAAAGGATTTAAACCTTGGAAGGAATCATGTGCTCACATTTGGAGTACTGCGTCCAGTTCTGGTCGCCGCACTACCAGAAGGACGTGGAGGCATAGGAGAGAGTGCAGAGAAGGTTTACCAGGATGTTGCCTGGTATGGAGGGTCTTAGCTATGAGGAGAGATTGGGTAGACTGGGGTTGTTCTCCTTGGAAAGACGGAGAATGAGGGGAGATCTAATAGAGGTATACAAGATTATGAAGGGTATAGATAGGGTGAACAGTGGGAAGCTTTTTCCCAGGTCGGAGGTGACGATCACGAGGGGTCACGGGCTCAAGCTGAGAGGGGCGAAGTATAACTCAGACATCAGAGGGACGTTTTTTACACAGAGGGTGGTGGGGGCCTGGAATGCGCTGCCAAGTAGGGTGGTGGAGGCAGGCACGCTGACATCGTTTAAGACTTACCTGGATAGTCACATGAGCAGCCTGGGAATGGAGGGATACAAACGATTGGTCTAGTTGGACCAAGGAGCGGCACAGGCTTGGAGGGCCGAAGGGCCTGTTTCCTGTGCTGTACTGTTCTTTGTTCTTTGTTCTTTCCTTTGTCTTGAAGTAGAAATTATAAGAGTTAGTTGAGAAGTTAAGAGAAGAAAATAAGTAATTTTGTGAAAAAGTAGAAAAGCAGGAACAAAAGAATGAGGTAAATATATTGTCTATGAGTCAGTTTAAAGTATATCAAGTCAGTGAAATACAGTATTAAGGTCCGCAGAATATCGCGATTTACGAACGTCGGATAGTTTAGTATTCTGTAACTGGTTAAAATTATGTACTGCCGTCGGAATTTCATGTGCCATCTATTGTTCAAGGTTTGCCAAATATAAAAACACTGCAAAGCTTAAAATCTAGCCAGTTAAGAATCAAACCAAAATGTTTCTAATTAAATAACTAGTATGTATTGTACCTACTTTGATTTTGATTCGGCGCCTGTTATTTTCCTAGAGTGCGGGGGTTTTGATCTGGAGCTCAGTTTAAAAATGGAAACGGCTTGAATTAAAGGGTTTTGGATATCATGGTTACGATGTGTAAAGTGGTATGATACAACTGCCGCTTGATTATTTTATTATACAATATAGAACTGCCACATAGACGCGAGAATAAAATCAAATCCTGAAAAGCCTTAACCAACTTTGTATGATATATTTATATACTGTATATTGTATATTGATAAAAACATAATTATTTTGTGAAGTACTGTGGTGCGGCGCTTGCACGCAAAGAAATGATCAAATTAGATATAGTGTAAGAGTACATCATATAAAGATCGGAGCTGTATGGCATGTGATTTTAATGGGGAAAGCAATGTCTTTTGATAGGATTATATACAAATGACTGGATGTCCAGCTGCAGCTAAAAAAGGCCAGTACAAAGTGTTATTTGATTCACACTAAGCTTTCTATGGAAGGGGGACATGTAATTAAGTGTAAAATGCACTCGCTAAAGCCATACAAACATCGGGAAAAATGTGGACAGAGGTATTGCCCACTATACTAATGAGATTACGAGCTACCACAAACCGGACAACCGGATTAAAGTATAAAAGCTGGAAATACAGTATAAAAGCTGGAATTAGAGTATAAAAGCTGGAATCTGATGATGCAGCTGTAAAGAACGCTGGTTAGGCCACATTTGGAGTACTGTGTCCAGTTCTGGTCGCCGCACTACCAGAAGGACGTGGAGGCGTTAGAGAGAGTGCAGAGAAGGTTTACCAGGATGTTGCCTGGTATGGAGGGTCTTAGCTATGAGGAGAGATTGGGTAAACTGGAGTTGTTCTCCCTGGAAAGACGGAGAATGAGGGGAGATCGAATAGAGGTGTACAAGATTATGAAGGGGATAGATAGGGTGAACGGTGGGAAGCTTTTTCCCAGATCAGAAGTGACGTTCACGAGGGGTCACGGGCTCAAGGTGAGAGGGGTGAAGTATAACTCAGATATTAGAGGGATGTTTTTTACACAGAGGGTGGTGGGGGCCTGGAATGCGCTGCCAAGTAGGGTGGTGGAGGCAGGCACGCTGACATCGTTTAAGACTTACCTGGATAGTCACATGAGCAGCCTGGAAATGGAGGGATACAAACGATTGGTCTAGTTGGACCAAGGAGTGGCACAGGCTTGGAGGGCCGAAGGGCCTGTTTCCTGTGCTGTACTGTTCTTTGTTCTTTGTTCTTTATTAACCCCTTATGAGCTAATGACAGGACGGGCGATGCAATTATCCGACAGCATCATAACAGGTGGGACCGATGTATGTCCACTAAAAGATAAAATCAGGAGATATGTTTTGGAACTGAGCACCCAACTAAAAGGGATGCGCAAATTGGTAAAGGACAATCAGGAAATAAAAAACGCAGAGAGAGAGAGCTTGAAATGCTCCCTGACGTCCCAACAGCGGGAAGTCGCGTCCTAGTAAAAACATTACCTGACAAACCAGGGTTTGCACCAAAATGGAATGGGCCATATGAAGTTATAATTAGTGGTGACACCTGTGCCTGTATAGACATAAGAGGGAAAGGTGTCTGGAAGCATTGGACCCAGCTAAAATTACACAAGGGAACAAATAAGTAATTCAATTGATGAACTAACAGAACTGCTTTCCTCAACACAGGCAAAGACTGCAAGCAAGAACGACTGGTGCGCGTGGGTTAATAGATAATATAACTTGTAAAGATTATATGAATTATAGTGTTAGGTTTGATATTTGATCGTTGCGAATATGTATGTAATCGCGTATGTAACTTTGCGTTGTCGCGACTGTAAATTTAACTGGATTGGAGGATAATCTATTTTACAAAGCTCATATACATTTACACGGGAATCGAACTGTATGTTACCCGTTAGCACAATCGGTAGAAGCCCTATTTGTAGCCACCCCTGGGTGGGCCCCTCATGACTTATATACTGTAGATACATCAGATACACCCTGCAAGGGACAAATTGGCAAATATAAAAGAGATATACAGGGGAGATGTGTGGGACTTGTAAACCCCACAGATCCTGTGTGCAGGGGGTTCCAACAGGTGGGAGGAAAAGCTTGTTCAGATACTGCAAGCTATCCGCTTTGTTTTACGGGGCAGAGATGGGGATATGCCTATGCCTTGGTCCCTAAGAATGATTCCTGCATACAGACGCAGTGCGTCCGTCAACATTGTCGGGTTAATAAGGGACAGTTTACTTGCACTTGTGATGAACAGAAATGTCTGAATATAACCGCAGGAAGACAGTTTATTTGTGGACAATGCAATGGAACTCACGTAAGCTCAGCCAAATGGACATACCCATTTGATACTTACCAGGTGGTGGGATCAAACGGGGAGTCAAGTAAACCGAACAATTGACAATATGAACAAACTCATAATCAAGACACTAAATGTTACCGGGCTAAGAAGGGATATATGTTCCTCTTCAATGGTACCTACAAGACAGAAACACCAAACCTCCCAAACCGTTTTGCAGTAGGAACAATAGGACCACTGACTGTTCCATGCCCTCAGAAGGGGGAGGCATTTTCGGAGGAGAATAGTAACTCAGGCTATCAGGAAGGAATTCTGCGCTGACTGGGAAGCCCCGGGCATAATGGGATCCTCACTGGGATATGGGTTCCTTGGAGTTTTATCTCTGGGCGGGGGGCAGCAGGAGTGATTAGTGCAAAGAATAGGAATCATATTGTTTGTGGACTAACAGTCGTGGGAAACAGCACTTCAAAAGCACTGGAGGCTGTTAATCAAGAAATGGCTGAACTGAGGTTATATGCACAACAGACACGATACGCAGTGGACTATCAGTTAGCACAACAAGGGGGAGTGTGTACAATTATAGGCAATAAATGCATAACCCATGTCACAGACGAGTCCTATAACATTACACAGGTCATCAATAGCATCAGAGAACAACTTGATAGCTTCAGACAGGGACCCAAGAAAGGAAGTAACTGGCTGGAATGGCTAGTGGGGGGGTCCTGGGAATCTTACTTATTACATGGATTGGTCATACTCATTTCAATTGTAATTGTCTGTTGTCTGACTGTTGGATGCCTTAAAGTCTGTTTTAAAATAATGTTGACTAGAATTGTGCCAGGAGCCAGTGTATACATCAAAGAAGAAACCCCGATGAAGATCCCCAAAGACATCAGAAGAAACGAGGAAGGAAAGAAGAAGAATGAAGAATTATACATATAAAATTGTTGGTCTAGGCATTATTAAAGTCATAATCCGACCAGAAGTGGGGACTGAAGTGGGGAAAAATATACAGATGAGTACACTTTAAAAAATGACTGCCTGGCACATAAACAGTCACCTGGGAAAGAGACATTAAACAGGCACTGACTTTTAGTCCAGACAGCCACTTGAGATTAAAACATAAAGGACAGACAGCTATTTGAAGTTAAAGATGCAGGAATCAGATCCTGCAGGAAGCCAGCCAGGGCTTGAGGCACTCTTTAGGATAAGGACAATAGGGTTGTAAAGAGATTAGCTATAAGTGGGATCGGGAATACATAAATGCAGGAAAACCAATTACTGTAAATTACTATATGAATAGACCAAAACTAAAGTCATTCATAGGGAAAATGTACCCATCCTATGAAACAATGCGATGTTAACATGCTTATGTCTGTATTTGTCTGTAATTGTGCATAACGATGTGTTAACGATCGATCACCTACTTGATTACAATGATGTGATAATGGCTAGATGTCCGGTCCATCTATTGTGTAAAGGGTATAAAGATGGACTGCTCCTATTGTCTCATTGAGAGAAGGTTTGCTGCTTGTTAGCGCCTTGTCTCCACGAAGCTTCGTTAAAATAAAACTGTATTCTTGAAACCTTCAAGCCTGACTCAGTGGTACATTTCCCACAACAGAGACAAATGGGTTTTTACGACAATCAACAATTATTTCATGGTCACTATTAGACTTTTCATTACAGATCTCCATGACAACTCAGACTTGACTCCATTTCCACACATCCCTTTCAAGAGTAAGACAGCATAGTATTCATTCCTTACTTTTGTTCTGCTTCGAGTATTGAAGCTGAGTTCACAATTCCCGTTCAGACCCCCCCACACAGAATCCCCCCCTCCCCCTCAGCCTCCCTTCAGTCCAAGCATCTTGGCAGTGCCAACAGTGCACTGTCCCCGATCATCTTGGCACTGACTGCCTTGGGCCCCAAGGGGGCTGCATTTTTTGGAGGGGGTTACCCATTATTTATGGGTGGGGTGGCTGTGCCCCTCTTTGGTGAGGGGTTGGTGGTGCTCCCCTGGTCAATGGGGGAGACACCATTTAATTTTTTGTGTGGAGTGAGGCCTGTTTCTGAATGCGGAGATCCGGTCGTGATTTGAAAATGGCGGCCTGGTCTCAGAACAGCGGGGTTGGCCTGTGGGTTCTTATTTGCATCTTTCAGCTGGGTGAATCCCAAGTGAAAGACGCTGCCAACGCCAACGGGAACATTCCCGATTTCCCACCAGCATTGGGCACTTAGCCTAAAAATGGGAGGATCAAGCCCATAGCTTTTCAGGAATAAAATAGAAAAGTGTTTAATTCCTCAATATTGATATCCTCCTTCTGAAATAGCAGTAAAATCAACTAAGATTTAAAATAAGAAAAATGAAAATGCAGTTATATAGAATGTTGGTGAGGCCACATTTGGAATATTGCGTCCAGTTCTGGTCGCCACACTACCAGAAGGACATGGAGGCTTCGGAGAGAGTACAGAGAAGGTTTACCAGGATGTTGCCTGGTATGGAGGGATTAGCTATGAGGTGAGATTGAGTAAACTAGGGTTGTTCTCCCTGGAAAGACGGAGGTTGAGGGGTGACCTAATAGAAGTTTATAAAATTATGAAGTGCATAATTCATGAAATTATGAAGTGCATAATGGGCGGCACGGTGGAACAGTGATTAACACTGCTGCTTCACAGCTCCAGGGACCTGGGTTCGATTCCCAGCTTAGGTCACTGTCTGTGTGGAGTTTGCACATTCTCCTCGTGTCTGCGTGGGTTTCCTCCGGGTGCTCCGGTTTCCGCCCACATTCCAAAGATGTGCGGGTTAGGTTGATTGGCCATGCTAAAATTGCCCCTTTGTGTCCTGAGATGTGTAGGTTAGAGGGATTAGTGGGTAAAATATGTAGGGATATGGGGGTAGGACCTGGGTGGGATTGTGGTTGGTGCAGACTCGATGGGCCGAATGGCCTCTTTCTGTACTTTCTGTACATCATATGATTTCTATGATGATAGATAGGGTGAACAGTTGGAAGCTTTTTCCCAGGTCAGAAATGACAAACACAAGGGGTCACAAGTTCAAGGTAAGGGGGCAAGGTTCAATACAGATATGTGGGGGACGTATTTTACACAGAGAGTGGTGGGGGCCTGGAATGCACTACCAAGCAAGGTGGTTGATGCAGATACGCTAGGATCATTTAAGACTTATCTAGATAGCCACATGAATAGACTGGGAATAGGGGGATACAAACGGATGATCTAGTTAGGAACACATGATCGGTGCAGGCTTGGAGGGCCGAAGGGCCTGTTCCTGTGCTGTATTGTTCTTTGTTCTTTGTACTCATATAAATAGTTGACAGACCTTTCTCCTCCCACGGGCTTAAAATCAACTTTTCAACTCCCAAATATGTTCTTAATAAACTTTAAAAAAACCATATATGATGCTAGCACAATAAACAAACCTCAAACAAAAATGAAAGGTGCAAGTATATCTTATTTTGCATGCTAGCAGGATCTTGCCATGTGTTTTTTGGCCAACTCGATCTCTAACCACTCCCATACTTTGTGGTGGATAAACAGAGTGAAACTTACCTCTGTCACCAATGCTGGGAAATCAATGATGTATTTCTTCAGGTGCTTTTGTGTACTTACTGGTAAACAGAGATGAGCTAGATATTGCGATGCATCTGCGAAAGTGAAAGTGAGAATGAATTGAGGAATGGTCAATAATGAATGGGGGGCTCACTGTTGATACTTGCAAAAGTAAATTACTTTGTATCTTAGCCGTGTAAAATTAAAGATAGGTAATTGGCAGTGGCAGTGTGCAGAAAATGTGCGATGGAATTCTTGATATGTACTCTTGTATCAGAGGCCCTGCAGTTTGCATTCTGATGGTAAAAATAGTCCCACTTTGCTGCTTCTACAAAGACCACTTACTTCCAATTCCATCACATTGTCTGCTTCTGGATCTACCCCTTTCAGACCCTATCATTGTTACTTTCATGCTGGACTATTTTAAATGCTGTCTTGTCCTCACATCTTCTGCCCTCTGGAAAATTTTCCTCATCCAAAATTCTACAGTCCTTTGCCTATCCCAAGCCAGGTCCTGCTGACCTATCACCCTCGTTGATTTTTATTCGCTCCCTGGCCTCAGTACTACCAATTTAAAATTGTAACTTTGAATTTAAATATCTCGCAGGGGAGGTGATGGCCTAGTGGTATTATCTCTGCCCATCAACTTCCACAGTGGCAGACTCCACACTTGTTCCAGGGGTAGCAGGCCCAACTTCTAATCCAGTGCACCTGGCCCCCCCAAAATGAAAAATCCCCACTTCCAGCTCTCTTTTTCAGGTCGAGTTCGCGGAACCAGGAAATATCCCAAATCTGTAGACCTGACCCAGGAGCAAACATGAGCTTCTGTTTGTGAAAGTAAATGAAGTGTACCATGCATCAGGGAAAGTGACAATGAGAAAGAAGTGAGGAATGTTCAGTTATAGAAGTGAAGTTCAGTGCTGTTGGTTGTAAAAGTAAATTGCTTTATATTATTGTATCTTGGCTGTGTAAAGCTGAAGTAGCAATTTAGTAATTAAAAAGAGCTGAGTTGTAAAATTTAGGCTGGTATGTTTGATATCTTTAATTGATATGGTACTGGATTGCATTAAAGAAATGATTAGGATCAATTTCCAAGATTAAATATAATCATTGTTAGCCAATATGGATTTTGAAATGTGAAACTGTCAAATAAACTCAGAATTTTCCTTCCTTCTTCTAAGTAATTTTAACGAAACCTTAATACTTCCTGCCATGGTAATGTACTATTATCAATTCAATAGTCAAACCGAAGGTGTTTAATGAAGAAACTTTGAAGTAGGAAAATATTAAGAGATCAGTAATTTGCACTTTGATTCCGATGGGTGGGATCTTCTGGCCTTTCTCACTGGCAAAATCTTCCCGTCTGACAGATGTGGAGACGGCCCTGCCATGGGTTCCCCAGCGGCGGAATGTGAGAACAACGTGAAACCCTGTTGACAGCGACGGGACTGGAAAATCCCACCACCGGCCAATAGCAGGCAGCCTCCACCCCCTCAAAACTCTCCGCGGCGGGGGAATAGGAGGGAGGAGGGGGATCCCATCCAAAACCACCAACATAAGTCACAGCGTAGGGGCAAAACCATGATTAGAATATTTAAAACTCTTCTTGACAATCATTTTGTTTCAATGAAGGAGACATAGTCTAAAGTGTGAAGCCAACCAGATGCCAACAGAATGATTAATGAGGCTGAGAGAATGTGATTTTTTTTTCTCCCCATCCCCTATCAGTATTTTCCCCTTCTTTCCTAAAACTATTGATTTATTTTTGGTTACACTTCCATAAATGTTGGTAACCTCATCTAAGTGTACATCTCTTCACTGTGACAAAATCTTGGCAAGTAGACTGACTGCGGGGTAACACTGCAGCTGAGCCTAATCCCCATGTCCAGGTGCACGATTTCTGTAGGTAGTAATTAGGAAAAACAAATTTAGGCAATTTAATTTTCTCAATCTAAGGTCAATTGCAGCTCCCCTACTGCTGCCCGGATCAACTCACTTAGCACAGGCTGTAATTGCACATGTGACCCCTGATCTTTATGGCTACTCGCAATGTAAACCAGAAAAATCAACTGGGTCAAGCCATGATTGCATTTAATAGTTTCCTTGTCTGTTACCTCAACGGGAAATAGTTATTTATGAGACCTGAATGGTATGTTCTATAGCTTCAGACAGGACATCCTCAAAATATCTGTTTTGACAGATTAACTTATCCATGGAAAAATGAATATTATACAGAAAGCAGGGCTGAACTGATATGGTTTCTAAAGTTTTCTATGATACAGTCCAAGCAATAAAATTAAGCCCGAACATGTTTTGAAACAACCAACTAAATGATAATATTTAAAAGGGTATGAGGACAGAGTTGGTTAAAGTACTGGAAAAATAGGTTAAAAGGTAGGACAGTAAATAAACAGTGGAAGACACCTAAGGAGATATTTCATAACTCTCAGTAAAGATATAAGCTATTGAAAAAGAAAGAAACTATGAGAAGGTTGCAACTGATGCAACTTGTTCCACAACAACTTCAGGGGATGGCAGGCAAGAAGCCCACACCAAACGTTTCGGAATGGGCCCTCACAAGGATGCTGGATGGAGTGGAGCAGATGCGGGACACACTATACCCCCGCTACAGGAGACAGCCTTCCAAAAGGGTCACCACCCCAAACTGGGATGCAGTGGCAGCCCTGATCAACGCAAGCGCATTCCAAGAGAGGATGGGGTAGCAGTGTCTTTAGAAGATGAATGATCTTCTTTGCTCAGCCTGGGTAAGTGAATGACCAGCAGTCTCCCACTGGACCCCCTTGCACACCCCTCGCACCCCCAACCCTTTCTCTCACTCAATCACCTTGGCCTTTGCCAATACCAGGCACCAGGCTCCCCCTCCCTCCCACAATCGCCATGTTCCCCCTAGTAGCTTCTACGCTCCTCACACTCCAGCTCCCAGCCAAGCCCCATGCCTGCCACACCTCATCACCATCTTAAATGTCAACACTCCCACCTGCACTCTTCCTCTCTTCCTCATTGCAGCACAAACGCAACCACAACAGGCGTCTGAGGGTGCAGTCAGCTGGAGTCATGCCCGAGCTGAGAACCCTCACATGTTTTGAGGAGCGAGTCCTCGAGCAAGCCGGGGAGGAGGAAGAACATGCCTGCACTGCTGGTGAAGTAGTATCTGCGCTGGTGCCAGGTACAGGTGACACCTGTGATTCCTCCTCAACGGTGGGGTTGGAGAAGTCCTCTCTGAACTGCTGGAGCCTGGTGGGTCCAGTGGGTGCAAGGATGGTCTGCTTGTTCCACTGGTCGATCTGCAAGAGAAGGCACATGGCATCAGTGCATTACAGCGGATACAGAGCGAACATTGATTACTCACCTGAGACTTGAGGAATGACAGCTTTTGTGTTGAGGATTCTCATGTAAAGTAGGGCAGCAGAGATACATGAGAATCCTCAACACAAAAGCTGTCACTCCTCAAGTCTCAGGTGAGTAATCAATGTTCGCTCTGTATCCGCTGTAATGCACTGATGCCATGTGCCTTCTCTTGCAGATCGACCAGTGGAACAAGCTGGACCATCCTTGCACCCACTGGACCCACCAGGCTCCAGCAGGTCAGAGAGGACTTCTCCAACCCCACTGTTGAGGAGGAATCACAGGCGTCACCTGTACCTGGCACCAGCGCAGATACTCACACCTTGGTGGGATCACTAAGTACACAGGCTTCTGGATCACTCACTGATGAACACCTCACAGCTGAAGGTTCACAGCAGGCAGAGGGAAGGATGTCCCAGGGAAATGGCACTTCGAGGGATGCTGGAGGCCAGGACTCTGCTGAGGCACTTGCCCTTGGGCCCAGTCATCCCACAGCTGCTGGAGCTGCAAAGACAGAGTCACAAGTCTCAAGGCGGGATGACAGCAGTCCACCTCGAAATGCAAGGCCAATTGGTGGAAACCCATCACCTTCTATCTGGAGAAATGCTGCCGTCACTGCGTTGCATCGAGGCCAACACTGAGAGGAAGGCATCTGTAGTGGGGACCTTGGTGCAGGACGTGCAGTCCATGGCAGGGGATATCTGCACCATGGTGCACTGCTTTGACTATTTGCTACAGAAACTGGTGGGAATTCACAAGTTTCGGTGCCAGGGGACGGCAGGGTTTCTGGATCTCACCCAGTTGCCCCCCCCCCCCCCCCCCCCCCCCCCCCCATCCCATGGAGGAGCACAGGGGCTCCTGAGAACCCAAAGGGAAGAGGAACGGCAGGAGTACAGCCCGGGGCACTCCAGCCAGTGGACTCTGGATGTTTCCAGCCCATGTGACACTCCATTCCCTGTGAGTGACACATCCCAACCCCTGACACCGAGGAAGGCAGCAGCCAAACATCTGTGCTGCCTGAAAGCAGGTTTGATCCCTCAAAGCTCCATGTGCCGGGGACATCTGCCAAAGGCATTTCAGGCAACAGGAAGTTGCAAGCCGCCTCAGCCTCAGCTGTGGATCATCGGGATACACCTTGATGTAATGGCAGGATCAGGAAGGTTAAGAAACCGGATGCACTTAGTGAGCATGGGAGAATATAGGCACGTAGATAGGTCACCATTTTGATTAGAATGTTTGACGATAAGTTTCACTCTGTTCACCCACAGAGCCTCCACCCTGTCTGTCCATGCCACCAAGCTTGGGGGAACCACTGAGCTCACCTGGCGCCTCATCCCAGTGGAGTGTGGGAATGGCAGAGCTATGTCCCTCCCAGCCTCTTGGCAGCCCCCACTAAAGAAGGGCACTCTCTCAGCGGTGATATGGACAGGCACCCACGAAGGCGGACACGGGCAGCATTGCCTGCAAACCACCCTTCACAACCCCTTTAAAGCAAGGGGCTTCCCAACCTGAAGGGAAGGTACACCCTGAAAGTGAACCTTCCTGACCCTTCTCCCCAAAATGGCGATTCTGAGACCTCCACCCCCAGCCCTGTGTGAAACTTATCCATGTCCCCGAGTCCTGTCCAGTGAACCCTGAGCAGTACACACCATGGAGGGTGCTGGCTGCCTGAGAGCTCACCTCCAAAATCCCCCCTTGGAGGTGAAGGCACCAGGTTCACACTCTTTGCTTCTTTCAGCATTTTTATAAAGCATATTAAAAACATGACCCGTACAGTGTTAACCCAGAGCTTTTACCCTATTCCAGGTACAAATACGGCCTACAGTCTAGAGAGACAGCAACATGAATATACAGAAATATGTAGAGCTGTTGTAAATGGCGCTGATGTAACGCTGAAGTCCTGGAAAGAGTGCTTGCTAATGACACATTAATGTATTAAACTCAGCTTCCTGCCATCCTGTGGTGTGTTTCAGGCCACTCCACCAGCGAGGGGCTGGTAAGATTGAACTCGGAAACTCGCCAGCATGAATGTATCACAAAAAGTTGGAATGCAGGTTCAGCAAGTGATTAGGAAGGCAAATGAAATATTCGTGCTTCTTGCAAATTATGTATAAAAGTAGCAAAGTATTGTTAGAGCTTTAGTTAGACAACTACCTCGCATTAAGTTGATCTTTCTCTACACCCTAGCTATGATTGTAACATTACATTCTGCACTCTCTCCTTTCCTTCTCTATGGATGGTGTGTTTTGTCTGGATAGCGCGCAATAAACAATACTTTTCACTGTATACTAATACATGTGACAATAATAAATCAAATCAAAAGAAAATCTGAAGTAATGTGTACAGTTTTAGTCTCTTTACCTATAAAAGGATATAATTGCATTCGAAGCAGTTCAGAGAAGATTCACTCAAATGTTGCCCATTATGAAGGAGTAATCTTATGAGGAAAGGTTGGTCAGATTGTGTCTGGATCCACTGGAGTTTAGGAGAATGAGAGGTGATCTTATTGAAACATGTAAGGTCCCGAAGGAACTTGACATGGTGGATGCTGAGGGGATGTTTCCCCTTGTGGGGAACTCGAGAACTAGGGCACACAGTTTAACAATTAGAGATCTCCAAATGAAAACTAGGACGAGGTGATATTTATTTTCTCAGAGGGTCAGTAGTCTGCAGAACTCTTTTCCCTCGAGAGCAGAGGAGACTGGGTCACTGAATATATTCAAGACTGAGGTAGATAGATTTTTGGTTGACAAGGTTGTCAAGGGCTCTCGTTTTGGGGCAGATTTCAGGGGTGGGGGGAGCATGTTGTGATGGCTGGAAGTGCAGACAGGAAAATGGGGTTGAGACCGCTTTTAGATCAGTCATGATTTTATTAAACTGTAGAGGGGCTGAAGGCCCTATTCCCACCCCTAATTTCTATGCTTTATGTAACTCGCAGCAAATCTTTGGGGGGACAGCAAGGCAATTGATCGTCAAGACTTGAAGTATTTGACAGTCAGGGACATGAATGATACAATGTAACCTCTGTGAAAGATGATGATTTGGCATATAACCATTCTTAAATCAATGAATTGTTTCTCAACCACCGCCATAGACTACTTTTTTCTCAATTTCCATCATTTGGAAGCTTCAGTTTTTTATGGTCCTGACATCCCATAACAAACAGTTAAAATGGAATGATTTGCTGCCAATGGCCCACAATTATATATCAGATGTCTCAGAACCCTGTAAAACAATGGTTTCTCGGTGAATCCGTATGATAACAAATCATTCCAACAGATTACTTGCTTTAGTAATATGCTTGTTAGATTTCTGGTCAAATGGTAGTCGACAGCCAAAAAAAAGTTGTGTGATGGTGTTAGATTTTCATGGAGTTGGGTGACCGTGGAGGAATTTAAAAGTGGTGGGTGGGACCCGATTCTGGGATTCCCTCTCCATTCCTGGCACCAGTAATTTTTAAGGGTGCAGGAAGCGAGCCCACACCTTGCACACCCTACCTGTGTGGCTCCATTGCGAGGGAGGCATTTCACACCCACTCCATACCTCTGCCATTTTTGTGGGGTTGGACTAGCTTCTCAAGAATATGGGGTTCACAGTCTCTCAGAGGTTTTGTGAATATAGCCTGAATTCAGGAATCTTTTCAAAGGTACTTGCAAAACATCTTATTCGTGCCCCCAAGCACCCCATGCCTTTTCCATGCCCTATTCGCCCCTTTGATTTCCCACATGTCCCTTCCATGCCACCTCCATGACCCCATACCTTCATTGCTCTGTATGCCCATTCCATGTCTTCTGTCATCCCCATGCTGCTTCCAAGACTCCATTCCCTCCATGCTCCTTCAATGATCCCCCCATCCCCCTGCCCACTCACCCAGTATGCACTATAGAACAAAACAGCCATATAATAACAATGGCAAGTCATGAAATACATTTAAAAAGCACTAATTCAGTAATCTGATTTGAAGAAATCTGCTGCTCTTACAACTCTATGGTAGTGTCAATCAGATAAAGCCATTATAGTATCAGTAAAAGAAGCTTTACCTTACCCTTAATCTAGTTCAAATAAACATAAATCAAAAGAAAGCATTTGAGAAAGTAACTAATTAGAACTTCATAAAGATGCCAGTCAATCAATGCAACCACACTACTTACATTAAGGAAAACAGATCCTGCTAAATTAATCCAGTAGTGAGACTTGGAGCTTAGCCAAGCATTCAAATCACCCCATGACCTTGCACTTCCACACCTCTGAAATCCTCTCCAGCCCTACAAGACACCTGCACTTCTCCAATTCTCAACTCTTGTGTATCCCCTCTTGTGCCTTTAATTGTTCCACCAACAGTGACTGTGCCTTCATCAGTCAAGCCCTGAACTCTGGAATTCCATCCATAAACCCGCATGCCTCTCAAACTCTCTTTTAAAATGCCCCTTAAAAGAAAATAAATTAAAAAATGAAACAATACAAGAACAACAAAAAATTAACATTTCTGGGATACTTCAAAATTACAGTACTTTGTGAGTCCAAATCAAATAGGTTAACAATTACTCTAGTCATTTGGTGTTGCAGCATCGCAAATGTGCTACATCAGTATTTCCAGCAAAATAATAAACTTGTTTGATCAGAGTTTGCTCATGATCTTGTTTGGAGCAACAAAACAAAAAATGCTTGCAAACATATTTACAATATCACTGCATGTAATGTCCATTGGGATTCTCAGTTTCTACTTGTGTGAAGCTGTTATTAAAAAAGCCATGTCCAACACTGGCTTTATTCTGGGTGTACTCTGTATTTAATTCTTTTATTTTATTGACCACTGAAATCTCATGAGTCTGCAGTGTGTGCAACTAAATTGTTTTACAGCTCAGTGATAGAATAAATCTATATGCTAGACATGCAGGGCTTGGGTAAGATGCATTGTGTCGGAGTCTGTTTTTTTGCCTACAGATACATTTCCTGTTATATGCCCTGTTCAGTTCTTCATAAAAATTATTAGTTCAACACACCTCCAAAATATTGTTAGTTGGAAAAAGGTTAGTTATTTCAAAACAGATTCTCTAAGTTAAAACAAAAACTGGTTGACCTTTGTGTCATTCCCTTCTATTATCTCAAACAACATTGTACAATAAATAATTCCACTTAGAGTAGTCTTGCTAATTTTCCTGACTGTTCTTTGATTGATGTTTTACATTTGTGACATTATTTCAGTTTTCTTGTAAGATGCATTTTGATTTGGTATTTTAAACAAAATAAATTATTCCATTAATCAGCTTTTAAAATCAGCTCTTTTTATTCTTGTATCAGGTGCGAGTGTCACTGGCAGAACCAGCATGTATTGCTCATCTCTAATTGAGAAGGTGGTGGTGGGCTCCTTTTTGAGCTGCTGCAGTGTATGATGTGTAGGTACACTCACAGTGCTGTGAGGAAGAAAGTTCCAGGATTTTGACCAGCGATAGTGAAGGAATGGCGATCATGTTTCAAATCATTTTGATAGTTGGTTAGGTGGGAAACTTGCAGATGGTTAAAGTTAAAGTTTATTTATTAGTCACAAGTAGGCTTACATTCACACTGCAATGAAGTTACTGTGAAAATCCCCTAGTCACCACACTCCGGCGCCTGTTCAGGTACACTGAGGGAGAATTTAGCATGGCCAATGTACCTAACCAGCACAGTTTTCAGATTGTGGGAGGAAACCGGAGCACCCGGAGGAAACCCACGCAGACACGGGGACAGCATGCAAATTCCACACAGACAGTGACCTAAGCCAGGAATCGAACCTTCGTGTCTGGCACTGTGAGGCAGCAGTGCTAACCACTGTACCAGCATGCTGCACCATTGCTGTTCCCACGTTGGTGTTCCCATGCATCTACAGCCCTTGACCTTTTAGATGGTAGATTTATTAGCATTACTAAAGGTTCTTAAGAGTAACAAGATTATTCATTAATAGGGTGGCACAGTGGTTAGCACTGCTGCCTCACAGCGCCAGGGACCCTGGTTTGATTCCCAGCTTGGGTCACTGTGCGGAGTCTGCACGTTCTCCCCATGTCTGCGTGGGTTTCTTCCGGGTACTCCGGTTTCTTCTCACAGTCCAAAGATGTGCAGGTTAGGTTCATTGGCCATGTTAAATTCTCCCTCAGTGTACCTGAACAGACGCCGGAGTGTGGCGACTGGGGGATTTTCACAGTAACTTCATTACAGTGTGAATGTAAGCCTACTTGTGACTAATAAATAGACTTAACTGAGATAGAGGAATGGCAAGGCTGATCTAACCACCAGTGTGCACATCCTATGCTATGTTGGAACTCCAGGACACTTCCCAAGTCCTGAATAACCTTTTGTGCAGGAAGTGTCATGGGTTGCAGCAGCTTGAGCTCTGGATTTCAGGTCTTGAGGAGCTGCAAGTGTAACTGGAGGTTGAGAGTTTCATGGATAGCATGTTTATAGATGTGATCATGCCACAGCTTAAGAATGAATGAACATATGTACATTCAAACAGATTAATTAGGAGCAGGAGTGGGCCATTAGGTCTCTCAAACCTGCTCCACTATTCAATAAGATCATGGCTGATCTTACTACAACCTCAACTCTCCACATTCCCACTATAATCTTTCACCCCCTGAGTTATCAAGAATCTATCTACCTCTACCTCAAATATATTCAAAGACCCATCACCTTTTGATGAAGAGAGTTCCAAAGACTCATGATCCTCTGAGAGAAAAAATTTCTCTTCATCTCTGTTTTAAAGGGCTGACCCTTTATCTTTAAACAGTGACCCCTTAGACCTGAATTATATGTTCGGGGCTTGCCTGAAGTTGGAGCGAGCGGGAGTGGATGTGAAACCCACTCCTGCCCGAGGTTGCATTCTTAAGGTGATATTACACTGGCTGGCCAAATCCAAGCCGTAACATACTCTGTGAAAGGCTGAGCGCTGTCAGGGAGGGCGCTAAGAATAGGGAGCATGTGGGCTGGCATTTCCAATGTCCTCCCTCAGGGGACAGACGCTGTCTGAGGGAGTTGCTAATCATAGAATCCCTTCCGTGCAGAAGGGGCCATTTGGCCCATTGAGTCTGCACCGACCACAATCCCACCCAGGCCCTATTCCCGTAACCCCTCATATTTACCCTGACATTTGGGTCAATTTAGCATGGCCAGTCAACCTAACCTGCACATCTTTGGACTGTGGGAGGAAACCAGAGCACCCAGAGGAAACCCGTGCAGACACGAGGAGAACGTGCAAACTCCACACAGACAGTGACCCAGGCCAGGAATCGAACCTTGGGTCCCTGGCGCTGTGAGGCAGCAGTGCCAACCACTGTGCCACCGTTCCTTGTAAAGAATAGTTAGCAGTGGAAAAACTATGCCACGAGTGCCCGGGCTGCACAATCATAGTCGAACCACAGCTCTCAGACACATTTGTTAATTTTATTTGAGTCCTGACTTCTGGCTCAGGCACGCAGCCCACCTAAACAGCGTAAAATTCTGGCTCTAGTTCTAGACTCTCCCACAAGAGGAAACATCCTCTTCATATCCACCTTGTTAAGGCACTTAAGATCACATTAAGATGTTTCAATCAATCCATCTCATACTCTTCTAAGCTGTAGTGGATACAAGTCCAACCTCCCTAACCTTTCCTCATAAAACAACCTTCCCATTCCAGATGTTACTCTAATAAACCTTCTCCAAACTGCTTTCAATGCATTTACATCCATCTTTAAATGAGGAAACCAATACTGTACATAGTATTCCAGCTGTGATCGCACCAATGCTCTATATAAATGAAGGATAACCACGCTACTTTTGTATTCAATACATCTCACAATAAAAGATAATGGAAGACAATTCTCTCATCACGCTGCGCTGATTTTTTAGCGCAGCAGGCCGGAAGATTTAGGCGACGCCCGATTAGCGTGATTGGCCCCACGCATGTCTCCCAGAGCCAGATTTCGCACGCCGTCATCTTCACGCCAGAAATAGGCACGGAGCGGCATTAAATATGCAGCCCATCATTTACATCTAATTTCAATGTAATTAGCGGGCCCGGGACTGAAATCTCCAGGCCCACTGGCATTTCCCCCCCGCCAGGAGTATTTCACTCCAGTGGGGATTACTATAGCTCCCCATTTGCAAGGGGCTAGCAGCCCGACCCTGTTGGAGTGAAGGGGGGGCAATCAGGGCCCCCCAGAGGGTTGGGCGGTGGGGGATACCCCCTGGGCATTGGCACATTGGCAGTGCCAGCCTGTGCCCCGGCACTGCCCAAGGGGCAAAGTGGCAATGCCCAGGGGGCACCTTGACATTGCCCAATGGGCATTGGGCAGTGCCAAGGGGGCGAGGCCTAATGAGGATAGGGCCTTATGGGTGGCGGGGCCTCAAGTCATTTTCTTCCCAATAATATACATTATTCATAAAATTTGTAGAAGTACATTCCGTAACAGTTCAAAATTAACATTACATGAAGTGCAATGAAGTTTGACTTCAAGAAAAGAACAGTATAGCACAGGAACAGGCCCTTCGGCCCACCAAGTCTGCGCTGACCATGCTGCCCCTGACTGAACTAAAACCCTCTACCCTTCCAGGGCCCATATCCCTCTATTCCCATCCTATTCATATACTTGTCAAGATGCCCCTCTAATCTAATATTTTCTTGCCGTTACATGGTCCATATCCCTCTATTCCCTGCCTAATCATGTATCTATCCAGCTGCCACTTGAACATTGCGATAGAATCAGCTTTCAACCCCTCTTCCGGCAGCATGTTCCAGGCATTCACCACCCTCTGTTTGAAAAACTTGTCCCTTGCATCTCTTTTAAACTTTCCCCCTCTCTCTTTCAACCTATACCCCCGAGTAACTGACCTATCAACGCTGGGAAAAAGACTGACTATCCACTCTATCCAAGCCTGTCATAATCTTGTAAACCTCTATCAGGTCCCCCCTCATCCTCCGACGCTCCAATGAAAACAATCCAAGTTTGTTCAACTTTTCTTCTTAGATTTCTTTCATTACAAAATATAAAACTCTGTAAGGGTATTGAGGCACCTGAATTACAGTTATATTTCCAATATCTGTTTCATGTCAAATATACAGCCTGGGGGGTTTTTACATGGTTTCCACTACTGTACTTTATCAGGAGGTTCTTAAAAGTGGCCTTTCTCATTGAGCCTTTGAAGTGCTGCCCTCAGTTTTAGTCAGTCCCTCAGCACTTTGAATCTTCGAGCGTGCAAGTCATCAACAGCTTTTTGCACTAGTAGATCGACAGGTTTTGGGCAGACAAAAGAGTGTCTTTCACTGAACTGATGGTCCTTTCACAACAGTTGATGTTCATCTTGATGTTTGTCCCTAGGAATAGCCCACAGAGCACAGAGTCCTGCATTTCAGAGCTGTTCAGGATGAGTCTTGACAAAGACCACTGCATCTTTTTCCGGATCTTCTCTGCAAAGGCAAACTTCATAAGTAGATGCACCATAATCGCTTCCCCACCATAGCTGCCTTGAGTCTGATTATGAATGAACATGGGGGGCCTTCTCACCACCAACCAAGCTATTGAAACATATTGCCGCGGCATTCTTAACACAACTCATGTAGTTGACTCATGTAGTTGTATTCACATATCTCACATGTTCATAAAATATATCAGTATATTTCATGATGGTGAAAAATTGCATTGTATTGAATCAGAAATTGAGGCTAATGTAACATGTTACAATAAAAGTACATTATATTGATAGTAAACGTCCCTCTCCAGATCAGGCTGTATCAATGGTGCAAGATCTGATCCAACTACATAACCTCTATTGTTTATAACACTGCCAGCATCCAGCCATAACGCTACTACTGATGGTTGTCCTGTTCCCACACATCAGGCTGTTATTTTGCATGCAATCACAGCCACTGGCTTTCCTTTTCCCCTTCCAACCTGACTTCAAAGTTTTGTTGCAGATTTACTTCATCACTGAACACTTAAAGCCTGAGGTGATTGGTAGTTTTCCCTCATCACAGATACTGCTTTCAGTGAGGTTCACTATATCAATACAGTCTGGGAATTGAGTAGAGCACACTTTAGATTCAATTAATTTAAACTTGTAATTCAATACAGATTGTTAACTATAATCAAGCATCAAATTACAATTATATTTTCCATAAACAAGGAAGCCGGAGGATACAAGGGATTGACTGTTGAAACTTGACTTACAAGGCCGGATTGTCCTCTTTGAGGCAGGCAGAAGTCACAAGGTGGAAGATTTCCCACCTTATGATTGGCAGTGCTATCAATGTTATTGTCATAGTGATGTGACAGAGATAGCCTGGAGTCAGGGCCGCTGCCTCCAGAAGCAGACACAAGGCAGGAAAGGAGATGTACCGCTTCCAATGTGGGCAGGTTAGAAGGCCCATCTCTGTTCACTGTTACATTGGCCCAGTTCTGTATATGAGTGTTAGGCCTCCTAACTCTATCCGCCTACCCCCGCCACCCAACCCATATCCCCATAATGCTCCTAAGCACACTCCATAACCTTTCCATGTCCCCTATGCCCATTCACCAAGTATCCACTATGTACAGAATTCAATCCTATAATAACAATGAGAAATCTTAAAAAGATTATCTGTCAAAAAAAACCATTCAGAAGCAAGTTCAAATAACCTTAATTATTTAGGAGCTCACAAAACTATCAATAAAATACACAGACAATCAAACTTCACTTGAAAAACATTAATCCTCTCAAGTGTTAATTAAAATATCAATATAAATGAGTGGCCAGTAAAAAATCTCTTAAAAATAATCTTAGAAGCTCATAAAACTGTAAATTCAACCACCCCTTTTATAGCTATATCAACAATCCCTACTAAGCTGATTCATTACTGGGGCTTGTAGTTCAACCAAGCATTCATAATGAACTTATATTGCACAACTGTATCAACAAAACCCCCTATAAAGGAAAATCTTCAAACATTTTTGAAGTAGTGGAATAGATAACCATCTTGCCCATTGTTACAAATGCTGAAAAGATGGCTGAGTTATATTTCAAATAAAAGATTTTTAAAAAAAGTTAAATTGGCACAGTAAAATCTGAATCCCAATGCTGTTTAATACAGAAGAGAATGTCATCCACTGGATTTCGTGCTCTCTTGCACAGGACCATAGAAACCCTAAAGTGCAGAAGGAGGCCACTCAACCCATCCAGTCTACGCTGACTCTCCGATACAGCATTTTACCCAGGATCATCTCCCTGTCCTATCCCTGTAATACCACCCATGTACCATGGCTAATCCACCACACCTGCACATCTTTGTACTGTGGGAGGAAATCAGAACACCCGGAGAAACCCACGCAGACATGGGGAGAACATGTAAACCACATAGACTGTCACTCTAGGCCAAAATCAAACCCAGGGTTCCTGGCACTGTTTGGCAGCAGTGCTAACCACTGTGCCACCGTGCTACCCACTTCTGAACATTTCCACAATCTTGGTCAATTTAATGGTCACTTACCTTTTAGAACAAAGTCCTATTGTCACTTGTCACACTGGGGCAGCACATTGGCACAGTGGTTAGCACTGCTGCCTAAAAGCACCAGGGACCTGGGTTCAATTCTGGCCCTGGGTGACTGTCTGCGTGGAGTTTGCACATTCTTCCCATGTCTGCGTGAGTTTCCTTCGGGTGCTCAGGTTTCCTCCCACAACCCAAAGATGTGCGGGTTAGGTTGATTGGCCATGCTAAATTGACCCTCATGCCAGGGAGATTAGCAGGGTAAATATGTGGGGTTATGGGGATAGGGCCTGGCTGGGATTGCGATCGGTCCAGACTCGATGGGCCAAATGGCCTCCTTCTGCACTGTAGGAATTCTATGATTCTGTAGGAATTCTATGATTCCTCCGGGTGCTCCTGTTTCCTCCCACAGTACAAAAGACATGCAGGTTAGGTGCATTAGCCATGCTATATTCTCCCTCAGTGTACCGGACAGGTGCCGGAGTGTGGCAACTAGCGGATTTTCACATTAACTTCATTGCAGTGTTAATGTAAGCCTACTTGTGAAACTAATAAATAAATTACTGCATTAAAAACACAATTAATAATTATACAGCATCAAATTGTGACATTCCGAAAACTTGTCAAAAGGTTCCCTACTTCAGGTCAGGTTTCACCCATGATCCATGATACATTCAGACCTTCTGTAAACCAGATCACTTTTAGACGCCTCCAGAACATAGCTTAAGGGTTAAAGTGGCATAGGAGGAGAAGTGAAAATACATCCTACATTATCCAGCAGAATTATAAAATCTAAAGTAATGAATTCAAACGATGCTTTCCTCAGTGTCTTTCGTATTTCATTAGTTGCACCTTGGTTAAGGATTTGGGTTTTGTTTTGAAGTATTAATAAGCAAACCGAGGTATGTTTGTTGAATGAAGTCTGAAGGGGTTAATTTCCTTATATATGTGTGTTAAATGACAATCAACTTTCCTCCTTTTCAGCATTTTTCCAGAAACTTGACAATTTTACTCAGTAAGCTTCTGAGGGGGTCAAATACTCACAGCTAATGCAGGACTAAACCATTAATCAGAACACAACTGGAATAGCAATCAGGTAAATGTTATAAATGATGGGGATTCTATCAATCGAGTTGTGACATGCACACATTTGAGTGTTTATACATGGAGAAAAGAGATTCTGAAACGTTTGCTTGATGGTAAAATCTTGTCACATTATTATAGTTCATATGAAGGAATGACATAATTGTGCTTATTGAGCAACATCAACCATGAAGATCCCATAGATACAGAATTCCATCTTTTTTTTTGGGTGAGGCTGGGATTTTCTATCCCCCATGCCCCCACCCCTCACCACAGTGCGTTTTTCATGATGGAGGTGGCTCACCATTTGCCACCGGCAGGAAGTCAATGACCATTTGCTTTGCTCGCTGGCTGTGCTACCGGGTAACTTGACCGGGGGTCACCTTTGGCGAGACCAGAAGATCCCACTGGCGGGAAGAGCTGGAAAATCCTGTGTGGTGAGTTGTTGAATATCCTTGT
Source organism: Mustelus asterias (assembly GCF_964213995.1). Taxonomy (NCBI): domain Eukaryota; kingdom Metazoa; phylum Chordata; class Chondrichthyes; order Carcharhiniformes; family Triakidae; genus Mustelus; species Mustelus asterias. Next base: position 81,418,126 of record NC_135806.1, on the reverse strand, counting down.
ATACAGATGAAACTAAAAGCTCCCATCACTAATATGCTGAAATGTAAAGATCACCAATTTACGATGCATTAAAGACCAGCTTTGAGGCATTTGGAAGCATATTCAGAACAGAACAGAGGTTAAAGGGGAATTCAGAGGATTTGTAGCAGTCTAGTTCAGTGATCCTCATCAAAGCTTAGCCTCCAGAGGCGCCCCATCCACCTGGTGAAGACCACTGTCCTTGTCTGATATACTTTTGGCGCAGTCCTTTGCTATCATGGCATCACTCAATAAAGACAAGCTTTTCATCTCCTTTCTCACTAAATTGCTTAAGATTGCTGCCCAACATCACTATATTGTTGCATTTCTCAAAGTGTAGGCATTTATTGATGACTGCCTCATGTCAAACTGAAAGCTGATGTTGAGTGTCAGAAAGTGATAAGGCCTACGTGTCAATGCTTTGATGTGTGAAGCTTCTGAAAGCTGTAATTTTAGCAAGGCTTTCAATGGTTTGTTGCCTTATGACAGTGTTTCCTTCTGTTGCCTGGGTACATATGATGTGTAATAACAGAACAATGAGGTTGTGTGATGGCTTGGAATCATTGAATAGTAAATGTGGAACAAATTGACACAAATCTTTGTGGCATCTATCTAGTAGTACAAAGTATAAGGGGGAGTGTCAAATCACATCCATTCTCATGTCATGCAAGTACTGTCGGCACCATTAAGCCTTCATCCAGCCATAATGCAAATTATGGAGGGAGGTGTGGAGTATCAAACATGGCAGCTCTCCACACAGTCACCTCATGCACCAACTTTGCCAGCCATTAGCCTTGTTCACAGGCATGGCCATCACTTTCTACTATCTAACTCATTATTGGCTCCCTGCTTGTAATAAACACTAAACAATTAACCTCCTAAACACCAGTGGGATTCCGTGGATGAATAAAGACGTACAGAAATATCTAAGGGCGAGAAAAGAGGCATACAAGATAAGAGAGAATATAAAGAGATTTAAAAAAACAATTAAGGAGGCAAAGAGGAAATTAATTTTATCAAGGACCATGAAACAAGTGTAAAATATTTTACAGGTACCTCAATTAAAAAAGGAAGACTGATAGGAGATGGGTTGTTAAGGGGTAGGAGATAAAACATAGGTGATGATAGCAAGATGACAGAAACATGAAATAATTATTTTACTTTGGCATTTATCAGGGACATAGAACAGGGAGACATGACATTGAATGTGAGATGAGTAATGAGATAAGTGCATTTAAAATAATAAATGGATTTATTGAATAATTTGTACAAGCACAAAGAGGATAAAGCTGTGATGTAGATGGATTCCACCCATGTATGTTAAAATAATTTAGGAAGAAAGAGCAGATGTTTAATTGTTGTTGTCATTGTCATCTATCCTTTGATTCAAGGATGAAGTCTACTTATGGTCACAAGTTTCTGCCAGAGGTCTTCATGTGACTGAACGGGCAGATTCTCAAACCATAGATCTTTAGATATATGAGTCAGGATTTCCCACAAGATAACAGGAACCCGACTGCAGGAAATGCTTCCTTTTCTTTCTTTCTCTGCTGCAACGGTGCCACATAATTAAGGTGTTATGACTTGAGTGGAACATCTGAAACAGATGCCTTCAAAATCAGGACTGGGGTCAGTTGTGCTGCATCTTGATGGTCAAGTTGTTACTATACTGAGCAGTTGGTAAGCAAACCCAGCCCAGTCATTAATGTCAATGCTGCAAGGGGAACTTCAGAGTATCTTTGAAGCATTTTCTTTGTCCATTTTAGCCAATTTGAGAGTTGAGAGAACAAAGATTGGCGGGGAAATGTTTTTTGTCAATCCAGAGTGCCCCTTGCATTATAATGAATTTGGCAGGAGTTTTGACTGAATGCTTATGAAGCTGGCTTCAAAAAGGGCCTTCCATTGATTTGATTTGATTTATTATTGTCACATGTATTAGTATACAGTGGAAGGAAATGAGAGAGTGCAGAATGTAGTGTTGCAGTCATAGCTAGGGTGTAGAGAAAGATCAACTTGATGCAAGGTAAGTCCAGTCAAAAGTCTGACAGCAGCAGGGAAGAAGCTGTTCTTGAGTCGGTTGGTACGTGACCTCAGACTTTTGTATCTTTTTCCCGACGGAAGAAGGTGGAAGAGAGAATGTCCGGGGTGCGTGGGGTCCTTAATTATCCTGGCTGCTTTGCCAAGGTAGCAGGAAGTGCAGACAGAGAGAAATGGATGGGAGGCTGGTTTGCGTGATGGATTGGGCTACATTCATGACCTTTTGTAGTTCCTTGCGGTCTTGGACACAGCAGGTGTGATACCAAGCTGTGATACAACCAGAAAAGAATGCTTTCTATGGTGCATCTGTAAAAGTTGCTGAGAGTTGTAGCTGACATGCCAAATTTCCTTAGTCTTCTGAGAAAGTAGAGGCGTTGGTGGGCTTTCTTAACTATAGTGGCGGCATGGGGGGACCAGGACAGGTTGTTGGTGATCTGGACACCTAAAAACTTGAAGCTCTCAACCCTTTCTGAATCCAGAGGATGTGGTGGAGGGATTACTAATGGAGGCTGTGATTTTCCCATTGTGACCCACAACGTTTCTGGCGGGTCCGACCGGGAGACGCGCGTCTCCGGCCTTGAACAGGAATTTGCACATGCGCATCTCCCAGAGCCAGCGAGCACTCGCAGGTCAGACCACGCTGGAAACTGGCAGGAAGGCAGGTCAGTCAGTTAACTCTGTAGTGAGTGTATCAGATACCACTGTGGATTCACAGTTGAGGAGTTGTTTGAAATGTTCTTCCAATGTTAACAAATGGCATTCTTATTCTTAAGAAGAGAAACAGCATCCTGTAAGCAAAGGGCATTTTGTCCATTTAACCTTGGTCGATAAATAGCCCTTGGAGCTTAGAAAAACCTTTGCAAAGCATGATGGTCAGCACACCATCGGACCCTGTTCTCTTCCCACCACATTTTTTTAAAAATTCATTTACGTGATGCGAGCATTGCTGGCTGGGCCACTACCATTTATTGTCCATCCCTAACAGCTCTGCATTTCAGCAGGCATTTGAGAATCAACCACATTGCTGTGGATCTGGAGTAACATATAGGCAGGTAAGGATGGCAGGGTTCCTTCCCTAAAGAATGTTAGCGAGCCAGGTGGGGTTTTACAACAGTCGACAATGGTTTCATGGTCATCATTAGACTTTGAATTCCAGATTTTTTTTATTAAATGTAAATTTCACCATCTGTTATGATGGAAGTTGAACCTGGGTGTCTCGATCTTTGGGTTTCTGGATTATTGATCCAGTGACAATACCACTGTGCCATTGCCTCCCCTATCTTTACTTTTGGCTTGGTCTTTGGGTGTCAGCTTTGAGTTTTTGGAATAATACCTTCTTGTCCTGTGACCTGGGAGTTATTCTGCCAGACAATAAAAGCTGCTTATTGTTGTTCCAGGAGGTCACGTATTTCAGCATTGCTTTTGTTGAACGAGTCCTGGTGATAATGATGCTCAAACCTAATGATCTGGGCATGTAGCACAACTGACTTTATCTGATCCCACTGTTGTGAAATTGGGTTGGATTTGTGAAAGCTTTCCAGATTGGCTGTGAACTGCACTCGGAATTCCTCTCTTTGCTCAGGATGCTTAAGGGCTGAGACTTTGAACTTCTTCCTGTTGGACGTTTGGGTCTTGCGATGTCTTGGGGCTGGGTAATGTCCAACACTGATCAAATAAGTCACTGATCTGTCCAGCATAGATCAAGTGATCCAGACATCACTTAGACCTTTCACTTAAACAACAGCATCATCCAGAAGGTGCCAATGCTTTCATCTAGGATAGCTTCATGTGATTTTATATTTGGCTTTCTAGCAGAAGAGGGTGCTTGTTTATAATGAGACAATGCCGAGCACCCTTTGTCAGCAGGCGACTATATGCATTGCCTTTTTCCACATTAATTTCCGAACAATTCCTCTCCAGACATCAGAGTCAGGACCAATCCTGAAATTCAAGTCCCCAAGATGGATGATTCTTTCTTCTTTTAGGATAGCAGTGAAGACTTCATGAAGGTCAGAATGGAACTTTTCCTTAATATCTTTTTCAGAATCAAGGGTCATGGCACAAGTGTCAATGAGGGTGGCATATTAATTACAAGTGAACTGTAGGCAAATTGGCATGAGTATTATACAAGTGTGGAGTTCAAGCAATGCATGCAAGATCTTACTCCAGATGGCAAAAATAACTCTGCAGACATGGGGGTCACTGTCAGCCTTTCCTCTCCAGTCGAAGGTGTATCCCCCTGCTTGTTCCTTCAATTGCCCCTCCCCCAGGAAAGCAACTGAGCAGCAATGTTGATTTGGAGCCTTGAGTTTTTAAAAAATTAAGTTTGGAGCCTTGACCATAGAATTATAGAATCCCTACAGTGCAGAGAGAGGCCATTTGGCCCATTGGGTCTGCACTAACTCTCCAACAGTATCTTACCCAGACCCACCCCTGCCCCATTCCCTTAACCCCACACATTTACCCTGCTAATCCCACTAGCCTACACACCTTGGGACACAATGGGGCAATTTAGCATGGCTAATCCACATCCTTGTACTGTGGGAGAAAACTGGAGCCTCCAGAGGAAACACACGCAGAGAATGTACAAACTCCATACAGACAGTCACGCAAGGCTGGAACATGACCTGGGTCCCTGGAGCTGTGAGGCAGCAGTGCTAACCACTGTGCCACCATGCCACATAATACAATAGCAGAAATATTGAAGAATTATTTTACTTTGGCATTTATCAGGTACATAGAAAAGGGAGACATGACATTGAATATGCAATGAGGATCAAGATCAATGCATTAAAATAATAGAAGGATGTACTGAATAAATAAAAACTCAAACAGGTTAAAATCCCTGGTATAGATGAATTGCATTTATGTCCTTTAAAAGTATCTAGGGAGGAGATAGCTGGAGCATTACTATTCACATTTCATAATTTGTTGGAAAAAGATCTAGGGTCAGATGACTGGCAGGTAGTTAATGTAATTCCTATATTTAAAAAGGGAAACAGAACATGCCCAAGGAATTATAGACCAGCTAACATAACATCAGCAGTAGGAAAAATATTGGAATCCTGATTAAAGGAGAGAATCGAAGAACATCTCAAAATGAAAAATATAATGATGAATAGTCAGCATGGATTTCAAAAGGGAAGATATTGTTTGTCCAACCTTACTGAATTTTTAAGAAGGTAAAAATTAGGTATAACTTACCTGGATTTTCAAAAGACCTTTGATAAAATGCCCCTTAATAGACTAATGAATAAGGTCAAAGAATGTGGAGTCAGAGGAAATTGGTACTATGGATTGTTAGCTGGTCTCAGGACAGCAAGCTCTGATTGGGAGCAAAGGGTAGAAGGTGGGAAGTGATGTCCTTTAGGGCAAGAGTGCTGTTCATATCCTTCATGAACAGTTTGGATTTTGGAAGTGAAAATACAATTTCTAAATTCGTAGATGACATCAAGGTCAGGGATAGTCAATACTGAGGAGGACTGAGACAAATTACAGGAGGACATTAATAAACTTGCAGAATGGGCAATTAATTGACAAATCAAGTTCCAACCCGGACAAATAAGAGTTAGTACATTTTGAAAGGAAGAGTAGGGAGATCATTTATTACTTGGAAAGTGCAGGTCTAGGTTGGACAAGGGAACAAGGGATCTCAGAATACAAATTCTCCAGCCATTCATACTGTGATGTTAGTGTACCTTTAAGAGTTTTTAAAAATCATGTTCTCTGTAGCTCTCAGCTCTCATTGTGGCACTGGGTTGTGTACTAGGAGCCCTTTTATTGCTCCTTCAGTGGGGGATTGCTTCTCTGAGTGGAGGCCTGTGACTAGTGGTGTGCCGCAGGGATCGGTGTTGGGTCCATTGTTGTTTGTCATCTATATCAATGATCTGGATGATAATGTGGTAAATTGGATCAGCAAATTTGCTGATGATGCAAAGATTGGAGGTGTAGTGGACAGTGAGGAAGGTTTTCAAAGCTTGCAGAGGGATTTGGACCAACTAGAAAAATGGGCTGAAAAATGGCAAATGGAATTTAATGCAGACAAGTGTGAGATATTGCACTTTGGAAGGACAAACCAAAGTAGAACGTACAGGGTAAATGGTAGGACTCTGAAGAGTGCAGTTGAACAGAGGGATCTGGGAAAACAGGTACAGAATTCCCTAAAAGTGACGTCACAGGTGGATAGGGTCGTAAAGAATGCCTTTGGTACATTGGCCTTTATATATCGGAGTATCGAGTCTCAAAGTTGGAGTGTTATGGTAAGGTTATATAAGGCATTGGTGAGGCCAAATTTAGAGTATTGTCTACAGTTTTGGTCACCTAGTTACAGGAAGGATGTAAATAAGGTTGAAAGAGTGCAGAGAAGGTTCACAAGGATGTTGCCGGGACTTGAGAAGCTGAGTTACAGAGAGAGATTGAATAGGTTGGGACTTTATTCCCTGGAGCGTAGAAGAATGAGGGGAGATTTGATAGAGGTGTATAAGATTTTGATGGGTATAGATAGAATGAATGCAAGCAGGCTTTTTCCACTGAGGTTATGGGAGAAAAAAAACAGAGGGCATGGGTTAAGAGTGAAAGGAGAAAAGTTTAAAGGGAATATTAGAGGGGGTTTCTTCACGCAGAGAGTGTGGAATGAGCTGTCGGATAAAGTGGTAAATGCTTTTAACATTTAACATTTAACACTTTTAACATTTAAGAAAAACTTGGACGGGTTCATGGATGAGAGGGGTGTGGAGGGATATGGTCCAAGTGCAGGTCAGTGGGACTAGGAAAAAAATGGTTCAGCACAGACAAGAAAAGCCAAAAGGCCTGTTTCTGAGCTGTAATTTTCTATGGTTCTATGGTTCTAAATGGGGTTTGTTTATTTTTACTTTGGGAATTAGTTTTGTGGCCCTGCATTGTCATGTTTGCCGGTGAGGTGACAGGAGCTTTTTCATTTTCAGTTCTGAGCTGCAGGTTATGGTTTTAGAAGGGACACCAAGCTGGAAAGAAGTCTTTCTCTCTCTCTCTCTCTCCCTGGTTTTGGAAAATTCTGCTGGTTTGCTGAAAGCTTTCCTGGAGTGGTAAATCTGCTGTTGATGGCCTGACCAGAATCTCTCCCTGATGTTCTGGGAAGCTGGTCTGTCTTCAAACTATTCTGAGTGTATTAATAGAACTGTGACATTCATCCAAAGCACTCAGTTCCAGTATCATGTGAGCATTAATCTTTGATGTGTTAAACCTTTGGAAGGATTTTGTCGAAAGAATGTATTTTTGGTTTGATTGGAATATGTTAGATATATTTGTTAAGGGTTGTACATTATCATGGTTGTTTTGTTTTTGTTTGTAATTAATAAAAGTTATTGCTATTTTTCTTTCCATACATGTTAACTATATTCGTAAATAAACTTTGTTCGATAAAAGCTGCCTAGTGGGTCATTTGAATCATACCTGAGGTGAAACATATCATACTTATCCTAGCCAAATGCAAGGTACAAAACCTATGATCCAGGCGGACTCCATAAAACACCTTGGAGTTTCTGACCTGAACGATAACAATGACCTGCTGCCACTGCCAGAGAGGACGGAGAATTTGGTGTTCAGCCAAATCACTGTTCACTGAAGCAGGACTGGAGAATCCCATCAGCGTGAACAGCTGGAGAATTCCACCCATCAATAACTAGAACAGGTTAGCAAGACCATAAAAAAGCAAACAAAGCACAAGATTTTATTTCTACAGGGATAGAATTGAAAGGTTGGGGTCAGCCATCTCCATCCCCAAACTCACAGCTGTGCCACCTTTTTTATCCCAGGGTTCCTGAAACCAGCAGAGATACAGAGATGAATTTTTCTCTTTTGGATCTTTTTCGGAATCTGTAAAATGTAACATTCTATTTGTAACACATTATTCTATAGTTTAGGCATGATATTTACAAGAAATAACGAGGCAACACTCAAAACTCAAATCAAACACTCATGTTTTTGACTAGATTAGAACAATAAAGAAAAAATGTTACAATAACTCCGTTACAATACCAATGTTACCGTATCATATTGTCACAAATATGCTACAAGAAATAAATACTGTTATGAGATCTAGACTTAGCTCGTCATTAAGAGGCAACTCCCATCATGTCTTTGGAGTTTCTATCCATGCCCGGTCCGAGAGTGGGCTGCACAGTACAGTATTTTGGGGTTCTCAGAGTGCCTCCATTAAGTGAACAAAAAGAATTGGCATGAAAACTCCAGTCCTATGACTAGGAGAGGGAAGAGTCCCAGACAGGGGCTAGGAAGAGGGGACAGGGAGAGGCACCAATTAAGAAAGAACAGAGAAAAATGAACAAATAAAAAGGGCTATGTTTGGCAGACTCTAAGTGGCGAGGACACAGGAGAAGCCCTGGCAATCTATGGCACAATTGAAGAAGGCTCAGAAGAAGCCAGAAGGGAGCGGCACGGTGGTACAGTGGTTAGCACTGCTACCTCACAGTGTCAGGGACCTGGGTTCGATTCCTGAATTGGGTCACTGTCTGTTCGGAGTCTGCACGTTCTCCCTGTGTCTGCATGGGTTTCCTCTGGGTGCTCCAGTTTCCTCCCACAGTCTGAACAACATGCTGGTTTGGTGCATTGGCAATGCTAAATTCTCCCTCAGTGTACCCGAGTGTGGCAACTAGGAGATTTTCACAGCAACTTCATTGCAGTGTTAATGTAAGCCTATGTGTGACACTAATAAATAAACTTTTTTTTAAACTTTTGAGCTCTAGCAAATGACGAGAGTTCAGGAGAAGCCCTGTCAATTGAAGAGGGCTAAGCCCTGGAGGTCAATGAAGGCGGCAGAAGTTGCTCCATGCTGGGGGCCTTTGGGACTAAAGGTACCCTTTTGGAGTGGTCATTTCTGCTCAGTGTGGCTGAGGAGCTCAAGTTGTGTTTATAAATTGGTGTTGGAGTGTCGACTCAGCAATCCAGGGGAGCAATCTTAGGAAAAAAGACTGAAATCCTGGGAGGTGTGGAGACATTGAGGCTGCCTGAGTTGGAGCAGCCTTTAGAGACAATTAAGATCTTCAAAGATAAAAACTGGAAACCCTCATGAGAGAGAGAGGGAGAGAGCGACAGTGTCAATGAGATTGGTTGACTCAGTGTTTATTGATATCTGTGTGAGAAATCTGTAAAATCTGTCCTGATTGCATCTGTCATTCATTGTGCAGTGTGATGTGTTCAACAGCAGTTTTTCTGTTAAATTACATATACCTCAAATTAACCCTGAATGTTAGAGCATAAGATTGATATTGTAAATTCTTATCTTTCTGACCTTCCATAGCACAGTAAGGTTTACTTTTATTTGTTTAAAATCCATGGAATCGAGTGGCTTTATTCTCTTAGCAGAAGTCATGGATCTCACACTTGAAACAGTTACTAGTATGATCACCCTGTAAACAGTCAGCCTCCTTGCCAATCTAGCAGCTGACCAATACATTGTCTTTTACAACAATTTTTATACCCATTCCAAGGAGGAGCAAAATGTTTCATTGAGAAGATCATACCTATTTTTAAAAATCACTATAATCCAGATGACCATAGGCTGTCTTTTTCTTTGAGGGGGAGAGCTGACTGGTGATGATTTAACCCAGTGGTTCCCAAACTTTTTTCACTGGGCCGCACTTTCAGAATAAAAATTTTCTCGCGCCACACCAAATTTTTTATTGATAAGAAATACATTCAAAAACAAAAAAAAACTCCTAGCAGTGCTTGATTCATAACATAGCACACAACTACTTTATAATATGATCATGGGACATCGTCCTCAGCATCACTTGATGCTCTTGCTCTCACTTTGGAAAAATATCTATCCATGTTTAAATGTTTCTTTGATTGTCCTTGAATCTTCCCACCACACTTGCCATCCTCTCTCGCCGCACCAGTGTGGCGCGCCACACCCTTTGGGAACCACTGATTTAACCTGAAGATCACCACACCTCAATGGAGGGGCAAGATTAAGAAGGCAGGGCCTTCATGAATAACCTCAGCCAGTGGAAGAAATGAACCTGTGCTGCTGGCATCACTCTACTTCACAAACCAGCCATCCAGCCAACTGAGCTAACCAACTCCACTAGCCTATCGATGTCAATCTTGAGTTCCAATTGTTCAATAAGCATCCAGTTATTTGTTCCAATCACAATGTTAGACACTCCTTAACAACGTCCATATGTTCAAAACACTTCAGTAATTCCCATCCCTATTGGCACGTGCCACTGTTTTCAAGATCTTTATCAATAATCTTTTTCCTGGACAATAAACAATTTAAGCCTCTTTTAAGTTTCTGACTTTGTACAAACTCTGGAGAATTAAGTAAACACCTAATGACCAAGTTAATTAAAACATAACATCCCCTATCATTTTGTCCTCGGACGTGATGCTTGAGTCTTGGAAAAGTCAACCTTCACCTTGAGATCAAAGTGAAGCATAGCTTTTAAACATGTTTGTTTACTGGTAGGTTGTAGGTCCATTGCCTTTGTAATCAGTGACGGATGAAACTATCTGCAGCTGTTATGTAGTATTCTGTGTTTAATTTAAACTATCAATTCCCCCTGGGTAGAATTTCTTTTGGAAATCTCAACCACAAATTTCAATTAAAAATGCAATTAATTCAGTCAAAAAATATTACAGCCTCTTACAATCCTCCTTAATATGTTGAATATGACAGATTGCATCCTGGGCTCACTTGTATGATTTAAATCCTATAATTTAATAGAAAATAAATATTGAAATCAGCCTTGCTAAAGTCGCCGGATATCCAGTGCCAATAAGATTACGAGAAGCGAGAAATCTGTACAGAGAGCATCGTGTCCCAAATTGCAGTGGACATCACCCTCAAAACAGAGCAGCATGTTTGGCAGATGGTAAAACTGCTTGGATGTGGGAAGTGGAATTATTTCACAAAAGGCTGCAGATCAAAACTACAGCAATTTTCCTTTGACGAGAACCACACTGCAACCGGTCAGTCCTCCAAGGATAGATAGGAAGGAGCATCAGCAAACTGAATGAACTGGAGCTCAGCCAGAGCAACCAAACCACTGAGCCTCGAACAACACTTTACGGTGAGAGTGTCAACACCGTCACAGAAAAGGCTGAGACCTTCACCACCCTGAGCATGATTTGCAGCAATACAAAACTGAAGGGAAACATTGACACTGGAACAGAGTATACACAGTACTGGACCCCAATGCCCAGGTGGAACTCGTGGACTATGGTGGACAAACCAGCCACACTGAAGATGTGGCCACTCTCCACTGCCTATAGAGTAGCTTCAAGTTTCATATAATCAACCAGAATGTAAGGCCACTGTTGAGTCTTTGGGACAGCATCACACTGGTGCTCATCCGAGGTACACGTTCTGCAACACCAGGCCCAGACGTGATAGAGTACAAAGACCTCTTCAACTGCAATATTTTTGGTAAGCTATCTTTAATATACCACATGAGATTATATGATTGAGTACCACCACCAATTAATGGTACTCTTGTACCCGTCCCCTGCACTCCCAACCCTGCCCAAAAGTTCATTCTGGGGTCACACAAAGTTTGAAACATTAAAATGGGTCCACTGATAGAAAAAGATTAGGAAGCATTGATCTAGAGAGCTCTTGACTTGAAGTCAATTGAGATCAAGGTGACCTTCTGAAAATATGTTCTCCAGGTGACTTGTTTTTTAAAGTTTAAATGGTTGATGGATGGGCAATGCAACATATCATTGTGACTGTAGATTTGTTATCATTTCCTTTTTCACCAGATAGTGGCTTTTCAGCATGACGAACGATGTGTGATTTATTTCTACCTAGTATATGAAAAGGAAGATCGACTTTGGTGTCATTGCCTACTAACAAGCTTTTAGAGTCTGAAGATAGATCATCTCCATTGAAGGTTTCTTTATCTAGGATTTCTCGCAAAATTTGATCCTTGCAATCAAGGTGCTCTTGCAACAAGGAATTCACCTGTGTTCAATGCAATGTTAGGTAGTGATTGATGGACAATATACTTGTTACAGTCATTTCCTAGTATGAAGGTTTGTGTACAGGTTACTCAGAGACAATATAATTATTGCAAAACAAGCACAGACCTTTGTTGTCACCAACAGTCGAATTCACTATCATTTTAGAATGCAGCTATCTTTTGACTGAATTGTGTTGCACAGGCTAAATGAAATGTTGAGCTGCAGAGAAAGTACTTCAGTTGCTGTGTAGTGTATGGAAAGCAGCTTTCACATGCAACGAAGATTCTACATGTCACAGAGTAAGTGATCCATTCAAAGTTGTAAGGCAGCAATACAGTAAGACAGGAAGTTCCATAAGATTCTGTCAATGTTTCCTGTTTTAATTGGGTGAATTCTGTCACTCTTCTATCCAAATAGAATAGTCAATATCCGAACAGCCACTAAATGTTTTTTCATAGGGAAACCTCTGAAAATTCTTGACTGAAGAGAATGATTCTGAATAAGAGCATCAAAAAATCAATCTATTAAGATGCAAGTTTAAAGAGTTGGATTCCAATCGTGCAATATTATTAACATGTATTCACATGAAACTTCCGTGTCTACTATTTAACATAATTGTTTTCTATATTATATATGTGTATATATCTTCTTGGGAATTAGACATATGGCAAGGTCATACTTATGGGTGGCACAGTGGCATAATAGTTAGCACTGCTGCCTCGCAGCGCCAGGGACTCAGGTTCAATTCCAGCCTCGGTCATTGTCTGTGCAGAGTCTGCACATTCTTCCCCTGTCTGCATGGGTTTCCTCCCGGTGCTCCGGTTTCCTCCCACAGTCCAAAGATGTGCGGGTTGGGTTGATTGACCATGCTAAATTGCCGTTTAGTGTCAGAGAAATTAGGAGGGTAAATACATGGGTTACACGGATAGGCCTGGGTGGAATTGTTGTCAGTGCAGGCTCAATGGGCCACATAACCTCCTTCTGCACTGTAGGGTTTCTATGTTTATATAAAAGCTGTTCTGTAGAAGGATCATTTAGATACGAGGCGTTGGCCGGAATTTTAGCACCCTGCCCTCCACGGAACCAGAGCGGGCAAGGGGTGGAGAATGGAAATATCTGTTGACCTTTGAAGCGCTATCAATAAGGCGAAAGACTACCGATATGCCAATATAAGTGTAGGCTTTTATTCACAACAGAATCAGGAGCAGATCCCAACAATTAACCGACCTGGACTGAACAAGGGGGAGGAGACAGCCACCTTTATACTAGGTGCTGAGGGGAGGAACCAAACTGGAAGGGGATGTGTCCAGGTATGACAAACACACACAACGGTGGTCCATATAGGACAAAGGCACAACTGAGGTCCACCACAACCTTGGGCAGGATTCTACGGTTTTGGGACGAGCAAGGACGTAAAACCCCGCAAGTTAATTCTGTTTCTCACCACAGATGCTGCCAGACCTGTTGAGTTTATCCAGCATTTTCTATTTTTCTAGCAAGGTCATACTTATTGCTTAACTCTGGCTACCCTGAGATGATGATGGGATTTCTCCTGGAACTGCTGCCATCGTTATGGAGACAATGATGTTAAACAGGGAATTCCGGAATATTCATTCAGCAACATTAGGGTGGTGTGTCACTTGGAGAACTTTGAGATGATGGTGTTCCTATGACACTGCATGACTCAGCAGCTGAAGTAACCTTGGTGAGTTGTCTGTGTGGATCCTGTAGATTTTACATACTGCTGTCACAGAATTTTAATGTATCTGTGTGTACAGAGCTTTATTTAAAATAAAATACTGAACAATGTAATTTCAACTGTATAAATTGGCACATTTATCTGCTGGTGCATCTCTAAACTGCTGTAAACTTCACAGAGCCTTTGAAGTCCATAATATCTGTCGCAGTATATTCTGAAGACATGAGAGAGTAGACAGGAATGACAACAGGGTGGTCATGTTACTGGACTAGTCACCCAGAGGCCTAACCTAATGCTCTGGAGACATATGTTGAAGTCAAATTTAAATTCAATTAATTAAATAGAACAAAGAACAATACAGCAGAGGAACAGGCCTTTTGGCCCACTAAGCGATTCTCCCAGCCCATTGTGCTGCACTTGCATAAGTTACAGTGGTCGTATAGTGGGCTCCCCGTGGGGCGCCATGGCCTCCCTGTGTCTCCGGCCATGCGGAGCTGATTTGAATATTAAAATCTGCATTTCAATTATATTAGTGGACCCAGGACTGAAGTCTCCGGGCCCACTAGCCTCTCCCTCCCCCACCAGGAGTGTTTCACTCCAGCAGGGTTTACAACAGCTCCCCATTAACAGGGAGCTGGTGAGCTGATCCCGCTGCAGTGAAGGGAGGTCATGGAGATGCCCCAAGAGGTCAGGGGTAAGAGGGGGTGGCCCCTGGACATTGTCAGCCTGGCAGTGCCAGCTTGGCCCCTTGACACAGCCCAAGGGACAAAGTATCAATGTCCAGGGGACACCCTGGCTCTGCCCACTGGGCATCAGGCAATGTCAAGGGGGTGAGGTCAGGGCCTGGGCCTATTGGGTGGGCAGGGCCTGCAGGGGGAAGATCATGAGGGTGAGTTCCTACTGCCACACTGCATTTGGAATCAGTGTCAGAGGGAGGGTGGACAGCGATTGAGTCTGGCCAAGGGGGTGGAGGGGGGGCTTCAGCCTGCAGGGGGTGGTTGGAGCAGCCGGGGGGTGGGGGGAGGGGTGATGGTTCGGGAGATTGGGACTGCTGCCGGCGGGGTAGGGGGAGATCAAGGTGGGCCAAGGTGAGGGGGGGGCGGTGGGGGAGGTGTTGGTGGTGGTGGTGGTGGCTGGCCCAGAGATGTCTGGGAGGGCAGTGTGACGGGAGTGTGAGGGGGCCAGTAGGCCAGCGATGGGGGATGCTGTGCTGGCAGTGATTGAGCTGGCCAGCGATCAGGAGGCCAGCAGTGTGGGGCCACTGTGCATGCACCGATCTCCGCTGTAACAGACCAGTGCATGTGCAGTGGCCCGCTCACCACTATGCTGCCGGCCTCTCCAGCGGGAATAGGCCCGCCCACTGATTTTTATTGTGATTCACGCTAGGGTACTCTGTGATGCACAGAGTGTGGGAGATTCATTTTGAAAATCCCGTTAAAGAAGCAGTGGGATTTACTCCAGTTTTTAAGCGAATTGGGCACTTAGAATTTTTTTGGGAGAATCCCAACTGTGGATTCTATCCTTCTGTCTGCCTCCCATTGATCTGTCTATCAAGATGTGCCTTGAACATTGCTAACGTGCCTGCTTCCATCACCTCCACTGGCAGTGCATTCCAGGCACCTATCATCCTCTGTGTGAAAAACTTTTACCCCATGTCTCCCCTAAACTTATCCCCTCTCATTTTAAACCTCTGCCCTCTTGCCTGGAATAAATAATCTAATCTCGTTAGCAATGATTGAGAAACCATCAGATTATCACAAAAATCCATCTGGATCAGTAACGTCCTTTCAGGGAAGAAATCTGCCATCCTTTCTCAGTCTGGCCTGCATGAGACTCCATGCCCACGGCAATGTGATTAACTTTTAACAACCCTCTTAAATAGCCTGATGAGTCACTCAGTTATGTCAAACCACTATGGAAAAATCGAAGAAGAATAAAACCAGAAGGATCACCTAACATTGATCTAGGAATCAGAAAAAGCAAAAGCAAACGCATCCCAGTTGACTTTGCAAAGATCTCTTCACTAACAACTGGGGACTTGTGTCAAATTTGGAGAGCTTTCCTGTAGACTAGTCAAACAACAACTTGGTATACTCATTTTTAGCAAATGATACAATACTGCCAATGTCCCAGACTCCCCCATCATTATGCCCCCTGACAGGACTGACTGACCTGAGGTAGTGGCACACTGGTGTACAGTGTTATAGCAATGGCAATATAATTGAAAATCAAGCAGGGGTGGTTACATTCACTCTTGTTGGACATAGTCATTGCCTGGCAGTTGTGTGGTGGTGGTGGTGGTGGTGTAATGATGTTGTAGGTAATTCAGAGACCCAAGAAATGCTTGGGGGACCCAGGTTCAAATTTGGTGGAATTTGAATTCAATAAAAAAAAATTGGACAAGGATTGTTGGAAAAGTCCATCTGATTCACGAATGCATTTTAGGGAAAGAAATCTGTCATCCTTACACTTGATCTGACCGACTCCAGACCCATAGCAATGCGGTTGACACTTAAATGCCTTCTGAAATGATTGTGGAAGCCACTCAGTTGTATCAAACTGCTTAAATAGTCTCAATGGAATGAATTTGGGTTTGGGTTGCCCAGCTGGACATAACAACGCAAAACTCAGCCCTGGCAACCCTGCAAAGTCCTCCTTACTAACATTCAGGACTTGTGCCAAAATTGGGAGCGCTGTCTCACAGATTAGTCAAGCAACAGCCAGACATAATCATACCTTATAGACAATGTCCCAGACACCACCATCAGCATGCCTGGGTATGCTCTGTCCCACCAGCACGACAGACCCAGCAAGATGCGGCACAGTCCTATACAGTTGGGAGAGGGTTGTCATGGGAGTCCTCAACATCAACTCCAGACCCCATGAAACCCCATGTCTTCAGGTCAAACATGGGCAAGGAAATCTCCTGCTGATTATCACATATTGCCTCTCTTCAGCTGATAAATCAGAACTCCTCCATGTTGAATACCACTGAGGTAAACAATGGTGCAGAATGTACTCTTGGTGGGGGACTTCAGCATCCATCTCCAAGAGTGGCTTGGTAGCACCATTATTGACCAAGCTGGTCATGTCCTAAAGGACATAGCTTCTAGACTGGGTCTGCGGTTTCTGGTGAGCGAACAAACAAGAGCAAAAAGCCTATTTGACCTCTTCCTCACCATTCTACCTGACCAGGGGTGCTGTGAGACTTCTTACTGGGCACTGTATCAATGAGGATGGGAATATTTATGAAGTCCCTCCTCGAGTGAGTTGTTTAATTGTCCACCACCATTCACAGCTGGATGTGGCAGGATTGCAGAGCTTAGATCTGATCTGTTTGTTGAGGAATTGTTTAGTTCTATCTATCACTTCCTGCTTATGCTGTTTGGCATGCAAATGGTCCAAATAGCTTCACTAGGTGTTGACACCTCATTTTAGGTATGTCTGAAGCTGCTCCTGACATGCTGCTCCTGACATGCCCTCCTGCACTCTTCATTGAACCAGGGTTGATCCCCTGGCTTGGTGGTAGAGTTGGGAGATACGCTGAGCCATGGTGTTACAGACCATGGTTGAGTACAATTCTACTGTGGTTGATGATCCACAGCACCTCATGGTTGCCCAGTTTCAGGCTGCTAGACCTGTTTGAAGTCTATCCCATTTAGCATGGTGGTAGTGCAACATATCACGATGGCGGATACTTTCAATGTTTAGATGGGACCTCATCTCTAGAAGTACTGTGCGGTGGTCACCGCTACCAGTACTGTCATGGACAGATTAATCTGGAGCAGGCTGATCGGGGAGGATGATTGTTGGTTCTCTCACCACCTGTCACAGACCCAGTGTGGCAGTTATGCCCTTTAGGACTTGACCTGGTACCTGGTGCTGCTCCTGGGATGTCCTCCTGCATTCGTCATTGAAGTGGAGATGCTGGCGTTGGACTGGGGTACACACAGTAAGAAGTCTCACAACACCAGGTTAAAGTTCAACATGTTTATTTGGTAGCACAAGCCACAAGCTTTCGGAGCGCTGCTCCTTCACCAGGTAAGTGGGAGTTCTGTTCACAAACAAACACAAACTCAATTTACAAAATAATGGTTGGAATGCGAGTCTTTACAGGTAATCAAGTCTTAAAGGTACAGACAATGTGAGTGGAGAGAGGGTTAAGCACAAGTTGATGGTAATGGTAGACTGGGGGAAATGCTGAACCAGGAGGGTATGGATTGCAGTTGTATATAATTCTGCTACTGCCGATGGCTCACAGTGCCTCATGGATGCTCAGTTTTGAGTCACCTGATGAAGGAGCAGTGCTCCAAAAGCTCGTGGTACCAAATAAACCTGTTGGACTTTAACCTGGTGTATGAGACTTCTTACTGTGCTACCCCAGTCCAACGCCGGCATCTCCACATCATACAGTGCCCAGCACATCATCTTCCTTCCATCTGTACAAGACCAAGTACAGATAGGGAACAAACGTTGGCCTTGCTAGCAATGCTCCCATCCCATGAAAGAATAAGAAAAAGCTACACTGCAGCAACTCACCAAAAATCCTTTGACAACACTTTCCAATTCTTTGATTTGTACCACTAAGAAGAACAAGGACAACATGCACATGAGAACACCACCACCTGCATATCGACTCCAAGATGCACACACGCCACTTGGATTAAAATCATGGACACCCTTCCGAACAGTACCATGGCTGTAAGACTGCAATGGTTCAGGAAGACAGCTCACCATCATATGCTCAATGGCAATGAGGATTGAGCAATGTACATTGTCTGTAACTGATACCCACATCCCAAGAACACATAAAGAAGATAGTATTGACTATTTGGTGAAGTGACAGAATAAAACATTCACTGACAGAAAAGTGTAGGGATGCAGAATTGGTTTTGTTGCTCGAATATTGGGAAATAACTATCAGTTATTAATAAAAACTGAAAATACCAGAACACAAATACACTTTTACAATCACCATATTGTTAATTGTAGAGAATACAAACACTGCTCTATTTGTTGTGTCTGTTCCAGATATCACTTCCAGCAAATAATTTCCATTTAGACATGGCTTTGGTTTTTCATACATTTATCTCACTGTATTTTAAATAAGACAGAAAATATGGCACTTCATCGGAAATAAATACTTAGCAATTACATATTCCGGCATTATAGTACTTAAGTGCTTTTGTGAATATTGCACAGTTCTATGCATGCAGTTTTGTGTGTCATTGTAGGCGAATGAGCCTAGGTTGTACAATTTCCACAAAACAAGCTGAATACAGACATGATTGGATCATTCACAATCTGCCGTTACCAGGAAATATAGGCTGAATTGATGACTGGAGGGATGTCATCCTCGATTCTACTATAATACAGCACTAATAAGGTGAGAAAGGTTGTTCATCAGGATGAATATGTGCTGAAAAGTTCATGAATACATTTGTGCAGGAATGAAACAGTAACAACTATACTTACACACAGTGCCAAAATAAAGTTACCTTGTTTAGTGTTGTGAGTTTAATTTTAATGTTGTCTCACGCCAGTCTGATTTAGGGCCACGTGAACCTATCAGCACCATTTTGGAGTGGACTCTCTCACTTCCTGACCCTCTCTCTTGCTGCTGACCCTCTGACTTATAGCCAAAAGAGAGGCTGCAAGTTGGAGACTCAGCGGCAAGAGGGTGGGTTATGGAGGGGACAAAGCTCCAAACTGGAGGGTCAGCAAGAGGAAGGGTCCATAGCAACCAGGTGGGGTTAGGGAAGGGGATGTGTGGAGGTTCAGGAGGCAAGGTCAACAGTGAGCAAGGGATGAGTAGAAAGTTGCCATACGAACAAGGAACCATTCAGCCCCTCGAGCCTGCTCCGCCATTTAATAAGATCATGACTGATCTGATAGTAACCTCAAATATGCATTCTGCCTATTTCTAATAATATATAAATGAAGATAAATTCATATTCTAATGAATATAAAATATACTCTAATATATGAATATATTCTAATGAATATAAAAACAGATAGCAAAAGTTTTGACAAATATATAAAATGAAAAAGAGTGGCTAAAGTAAACATTGGTCCTTTTTAGGACGAGAAGGGGGATGTAATAACTGGAAATGAGAAAATGGCTGAGGCATTGAACAGGTATTTTGTGTCGGTCTTCACAGTGGAAGACACAAATAACATGCCAAAAATTGATGACCGGAAGGCTATGGCAGGTGAGAACCTAGAAACTATCATTATCACGAAAGAGGTTGTGTTGGACAAGTTAATGGGGCTAAAGGTAGACAAGTCCCCTGGTCCTGATGGAATGCATCCCAGGGTACTAAAAGAGATGGCGGGAGAAATAGCAAATGCACTAGTGGCAATTTACCAAAATTCGCTGGACTCTGGGGTGGTTCCCGCAGATTGGAAAACAGCAAATGTGATGCCACTGTTTAAAAAAGGAGGTAGACAAAAGGCGGGTAACTATAGGCCGGTTAGCTTAACATCTGTAGTAAGGAAAATGCTTGAATCTATCATCAAGGAAGAAATAGCGAGATATCTGGATATAAATTGTCCCATTGGTAAGACGCAGCATGGGTTCATGAAGGGCAGGTCATGTTTGACAAATTTGGTGGAATTCTTTGAGAGCATTACATGCACAGTGGACAATGGGGAACTTGTGGATATGGTGTATCTGGATTTCCAGAAGGCATTTGACAAGGTGCTGCACCAAAGACTGCTACATAAGATAAAGGTGCACCGTGTTACGGGTAATGTATTGACATGGATAGAGGATTGGTTAACTAACAGAAAGCAAAGAGTGGGAGTAAATGGGTGTTTTGCTGGTTGGCGATCAGTGACTAGTGGTGTGCCTCAGGGATCAGTGATGGGACCGCAATTGTTTACAATTTACATCGATGATTTGGAGTTGGGGACCAAGTGTAGTGTGCCAAAATTCGCAGATGACACTAAGATGGGTGGAAGAGCAAAGTGTGCAGAGGACACTGAAAGTCTGCAAAGGGATATAGATAGTCTAAGTGAGTGGGCGAGGGTCTGGCAGATGGAGTACAATGTTGGTAAATGTGAGGTCATCCATTTTGGTAGGAATAACAGCAAAATGGACTATTATTTAAATGGTAAAAAATTGCAGCATGCTGCTGTGCAGAGGGACCTGGGTGTCCTTGTGAAGGAATCTCAAGGAGTTGGTTTGCAGGTGCAGCAGGCAATTAAGGTGGTAAATGGAATTTTGTCCTTCATTGCTTCACAGCGAGATTATGTTGCAGCTGTATAAGGTGCTGGTGAGGCCACACCTGAAGTACTGTGTACAGTTTTGGTCTCCTTACTTGAGAAAGGATATGCTGGCACTGGAGAGGGTGCAGAGGAGATTCACTAGGTTGACTCCGGAGTTGCGAGGGCTGGCTTATGAGGAGAGACTGACTAGACTGGGGCTATACTCATTGGAATTCAGAAGAATGAGGGGAGATCTTATAGAAACATATAAGATTATAAAGGGAATAGATAAGATAGAAGCAGGGAAGTTGTTTCTACTGGCGGGTGAAACTAGAACTAGGGGGCATAGCCTCAAAATAAGGGGAAGCAGATTTAGGACCGAGTTGAGGAGGAACTTCTTCACACAAAGGGTTGTGAATCTGTGGAATTCCCTGCCCAGTGAAGCAGTTGAGGCTACCTCATTAAATGTTTTTAAGGCAAGGATAGATACATTTTTGAACAGTAAAGGAATTGAGGGTTATGGCGAGCGGGTGGGTAAGTGGAGTTGAGTCCACAAAAAGATCAGCCATGATCTTATTGAATGGTGGAGTAGGCTCAAGGGGCCAGATGGCCTACTCCTGCTCCTAGTTCTTATTAATAATTTATCACCCCTTACTTTCCAAGAATCTATCTACCTCTGCCATAAAAATATTCAAAGATGCTGTTTCCACAGCCTTTTGAGGAAGAGAGTTCCAAAGACTCATGACGGAACAAAATCACTTCATCTCCATTTTAAATGGGCAACTCCTTACTTTTAAACAGTAACAGATACCTAGTTCTGGATCTAAGCTCCAGTCAATACAGATCTATCCTCTCTTAACCTTTCCTCATAAGATAACCCACCCATTCCGGGTATTAGCCTGGTAAACCTTCTCTGAACTGCTTCCAACATATTTACATCTTTCCTTAAATAAGGTGACCAATACTGTACACAGCACTCTAAATGTGGTCTCACTAATGCCCTGCACAACTGAAGCAGAACCTCTCCACTTTTGTATTCAATTCCGCTCGCAATTAATAATAACATTCTATTAACTTTCCTAATTCCTTGTTGGACTTGTATACTAGCCTTTTGTGATTCATGCACTAAGACACCCAGATCCCTTTGCACCACAGAGCTCTGAAATCTCTCACAAAGTATGTTACTCTTTTATTCTTTCTGCCAAAATTGACCATTTCACATTTTCCCACATTATACTCCATTTTGACAGATGTTTGCTTAATTTTAATCCCTCTATACCTGTTTGTAGCCTCCTTATGTCCACTTCTCAATTTACTTTCCTACTATCTTTTACGTCATTAGCAAATTTGGAAACCATTCTTTCAATCCCTTCTTCTGAGTTTATATACAATATAAATTGTGAACAGTTGAGGTCTCAGCACTCATCCCTGTCGACACCACTCGTTACATTTTGCCAACCCGAAAAACACCATTTATGCCTGCGCTCTGCTTCCTGTTGGCCAGCCAATCTTCTGTCCGTACCAACATGTTACCCGATATGACATGAGCTTTTGTTTTCCGCAGTATCTTTGATATGGCGCTTTATCAAATGCTTTTTGGAAATGTAAGTGAATGACATCCACTGGTTCCCCTTTATCCACAGCACAGGTCACTTCCTCAAAGAACTCCAATAAACTGGTTAAACATGATTTCCCTTTCACAAAACCATGTTGACTCTGCCTGATTACCTTGAGCTTATCCAATTGCCTTGCCTTAATTTATTTAATAATAACTTCTAACACTTTCCCTATGATAGACATTAAGCTAACTGGCCTGTAGTTTATCACTCGGTCTCCCTCCCTTTTGAGTAATGGAGTTACATTTCCAATCTTCCAATCTAATGGGACTTTCCCAAATCTAGGGGGTTTTGGGAAATTAATACCAATGCATTAAATATCTCACGAGACACTTCTTTTAAGACCCTAAGTTGAAGCCCATCAGAACCAGAGCTCCTATCAGCCCACAGGGCCAACAGTTTACTCTGTTCCACTTCTCTCAAGACTGTAATTTTCCTGAGTTATCCCTCCTTTCAATTTCCTGATTTATAGCTGCTTCTGGAATGTTAATTGTAATTCCCCATAGTGAAGTCTAATGCAAAATACCTGTTCAATTCATCTGCCATCTCCTTGTTTCCCATTATCAATTATCCAAACTTGCTTCCTATAGTCCCAACATTCACTTTGTTAACTCTTTTTTAGATATTTTTTTTAAAAGGTTGTCTGTTTTTATATTTCTGGCCAGCTTTCGCTCATACTCTAATTTTTCTTTCCTTATTAATCTTTTAATCATCTTTTGCTGTTTCTTATATCCTGTCCAACCTTCTGCCCTGCCAGCTGTCCTTGCACAATTATATGCCTTTTCTTTAAGTTTGATACTATCTTTAACCTTTTTAGTTAGCCATGGATGCTGAGTATATCCCTTGGACTTTGTCTTATATTTAAATTTATTATGTTTTAAAAGTTATTTCATTTACCAATATTAGAATTTAGCAATGTGAAATATTTCAACTTACAAGTTTAAACTTCTCTTCATGTTTGACGAGGAAGATCCTACGGAGCCTGACTAAAGTTTTACATTGGTTTTAATGGGAAAATGTGATTCCCATAAAGTTGTTTCACCTAAAGTTGCACTTTTCGGGAATGTAACTGCAACTTTACGTGAAGACTTATTGCATTGTTGAAATGTCTTTGAATACACTCACAACTTCTGTACAACAGTACAAGGTTTAAATATGCTCCTTTCAGTGTCGTTTCTCATAAGTGTTGTGATAGAAAGAATAATTTGGAGTTCAAATTGAAAAAATATGAGTTTACAGTAAGCTGTTAGTGATTGCTCAATCAACCTTTCTCATGCATCATATTTTTATTTTTCTCCAAGTGATGTGTTCTACATAGAAAATAGGAGCAGGAATTGGCCATTCGGCCCCTTTCAGCCTGCTTTGCCATTCATTATGATCATGGCTGATCATCCAACTCAATAGCCTGCTCCCACCTTCCCTTCATTTCCTTTGAGCTCCTTCACCCCAAGAGTTATGTCTAACTCCTTCTTAAAAACATACAATGTTTTGGCCTAAACCATCTTCTGTGGTAGTGAATTCCACTGGCTTACCACTCTCTAGGTGGAGAAACTCCTCCTCATTTCAGTCTTAAATGGTTTACCCCATGTCCTTAGGCGGTGACCTCTGGTTATGAACTCCCACATCATCGGAAACATCCTTCCTGCATCTACCCTGTCTTGCCCTGTTAGAATTTCTGTCCACTGGCCTGTAGATGTGGCCAGAGCGAACAGCTGCAGGCCTGAGACAGAAGAGTGAGATCCATAATGTAGCCTTAATGACTCAATAAGCAATTCTTCCATGTCACATGGGTTGACTGGCAGAACACTGATTCAGCTGATACTGGTTGAAGTGCTTGTTCACATAACTCTCCTTGGCTGATCCCCTCCTTCGCCAGGTTTGCAGCTGTGACTGAGAGGCATTGAGAGGTTTTTACATTGACCACAATCAGTCTTGAAAAGGCAAAATCTCAACTCTTCTGATGACCCCAATCAGTATGAGCAGTTCATGGAGGTGTGCCAACAGGTCAGGGTTGTTGACTGAACCATGGACAAGCCCAGTGTACCCATGGATTCCTTAGAGAGTAATGCAGACTTGCAGATGGACAGGGCGCATGACATTATCATTGGGGAAGGAGATACCAGGTGAGACATGCCACCGACACCAAGCTATATAATCACAGGTCAGTTACCTGATCGTGGCATCTTAGTGATTAGAAACATAGAAAAACTACAGCACGAAACAGGCCCTTCGGCCCTACAAGTTGTGCCGAACATATCCCTACCTTCTAGGCCTACCTATAACCCTCCATCCTATTAAGTCCCATGTACTCATCCAGGAGTCTCTTAAAAGACCCTATCGAGTTTGCCTCCACCACCACTGATGGCAGCCGATTCCACTCGCCCACGACCCTCTGTGTGAGAAACTTCCCCCTAACATTTCCCCTGTACCTACACCCCAGCACCTTAAACCTGTGTCCTCTCGTAGCAGACATTTCCACCCTGGGAAAAAGCCTCTGAGAGTCCACCCGATCTATGCCTCTCAACATCTTATATACCTCTATTAGGTCTCCTCTCATCCTACATCTCTCCAAGGAGAAAAGACCGAGCTCCTCAGCCTATCCTCATAAGGTATGCCACTCAATCCAGGCAACATCCTTGTAAATCTCCTCTGCACCCTTTCAATCATTTCCACATCCTTCCTGTAATGAGGCGACCAGAACTGAGCACAGTACTCCAAGTGGGGTCTGACGAGGGTCTTATATAGCTGCATCATTATCCCCGGACTCCTAAACTCAATCCCTCGATTGATAAAGGCCAGCACACCATACGCCTTCTTAACCACCTCCTCCACCTGCGGGGCCGATTTTAGAGTCCTATGGACCCGGACCCCAAGGTCCTTCTGATCCTCTACAGTACTAAGAGTCTTTCCCTTTATATTGTACTCCTTCATCCCATTTGACCTGCCAAAATAGACCACTACGCATTTATCTGGGTTGAAGTCCATCTGCCACTTCTCTGCCCAGTCTTGCATCCTATCTATGTTCCTCTGTAACTTCTGACATCCCTCCAGACTATCCACAACCCCACCAACCTTCGTGTCATTGGCAAACTTACCAACCCATCCCTCCACTTCCTCATCCAGGTCATTTATGAAAATGACAAACAGCAAGGGTCCCAGAACAGATCCCTGGGGCACACCACTGGTGACCGACCTCCATTTAGAAAAGATCCATCTATACCCACTCTCTGCCTCCTTTGGGCAAGTTTGTTTGGTAGAAAATACCATAAGCTTTCGGAGCACTGCTCTGAAGGAGCAGCTCCGAAGGAGCAGCGCTCCGAAAGCTTATGGTATTTGCTACCAAATAAACCTGTTGGACTTTAACCTGGTGTTGTGAGACTTCTTACTGTGTCCACCCCAGTCCAACGCCGGCATCTCCACATCCTTTGGGCAAGCCAGTTCTGGATCCACAGGGCAGCAGCCCCTTGGATCCCATGCCCTCTCACTTTTTCTAGAAGCCTTGCATGGGGGACCTTATTGAACGCCTTGCTAAAATCCATATAAACCACATCTACCGCTTTCCCTTCATCAATGTGTTTCATCACATTTTCGAAGAACTCCACCAGGCCCGTAAGGCACGATCTGCCTTTGACAAAGCCATGCTGAGTATTCTTGAGCATACTAAACCTCTCTAAATGCTCATAAATCTTGTCCCTCAGGATCTTCTCCATCAGCTTACTCTGAACTCTTCCCACACAGCATGAGGACGTTCAACCAGGCCACTCCCGTGTCCGCAGGGATGGGGGAGGAACCCCCGAGGTCAGCCCCGAGCCACCAGCACAGACACCCCTACACACAGGTGCTTTGCAAGACCACCCCTCCACCCCTCCGTACACCCCAGTATAACTTTGAAGTGGCGTCTTACCTCCTTGCTCCCCCTTGGCACTCATGGCACCAGGACTCCGCTTTTCAGGACCTGTACCGATTCCCAACTGCATGACTTCTGGCTGGAGGAGTGCGAGCATCCCAAACGCCCACTGGATCAGCATCCTAGCCCGCTAATGGGATGTTAAATAGGCCATTTAAATATTTATAGGATTCCCGCCCACTCTGGCTGGGGACCCGATCAGGACCGGCACTGGAGCCTGGGAGAGTGGCAATGGTTCAATAACCAGTGCGGAACCCGTTTTTCAGCTGACTCCCGATTCTCTGAGCCATTGTGATACTCACCAGGAGATAGCGGGCCCAGATAGAGTGAATGAGTGGTCATAAATCTGGCAGATGGAGTATAATGTGGGAAAATGTGAAGTTGTCCACTTTGGCAGGAAGAATAAAAAACAGACTATTACTTAACAACTGCAATATGTTGAGGTGCATTGGGACCTATCCTTTATTATGAGAGGAATTGAGCATAAAAGTAAAGATGTTATGCTTCAGTTATACAGAGCATTGTTTATACAGAGCATATACTTTATTTAAAGAAGGATGTAAATACATTAGCAGCAGTTGAGAGGAGGCTGATACCTGGAATGAGCAGATTATCTTTTGAGGAAAGGTTGGAAAGGCTAGGCTTGTTTCCAATAGAGTTGAGAAGAGTGAGGGTTGAGTTGATTGAAGTATATAAGATGCTGAACGGTATTGACAAGGTGGACGTTGAAATGATGTTTCTTCTTGTGGGTGAATCCAGAACTAGGGGACACTGTTTTAATATTAGCGGCTACCTTTATAGGACAGAGATGAGGAAAATTGTTTTCTCCCAGAGGATTGTGCAACTTTGGAACTTTCTGCCTCACAAGGCGGTGGAAGTCGGATTACTGAATATGTTCAAGACGGAGGTAGATAGATTCTTGTTAGGCAAGGGAATGGGAGGGTATTGAGGGTGGATAGGGAACGTGAAACTTAGCACAAGCAGATCTTCCATGATCATATTGAATGATGGAGCAGGTTCTACTCCTAGTTCATATGTTTGTATACAACACACGGGAATTGTGTCTTCTGTGATCCAAGCCCATTAAAAAGAAGTTGGTTGGCAAATTGATGGATTATCATATTATCAACAGTATGCTTAGACTTATCTTAACATAATTTTAAATGGAATAAGATTTGTGACCTTAGAATAACTGTTTCTTAATTGACAGTGTGTCTATTTGTTACAAACTTAGCTTATTCATAGGAACATCAGTATATTTTGCTCCAGGTTTCAATAATTGATGGCGACTGACTCTTTAAAGTCAATTCAACTTCCCTTGCCAGCCCACTTCACCTCACTGAACTACTTATTTCAATATCTGCTCTTAAATTAAATACAACTGATTAGTCAACACTCTTTATATGGAGAGTCTAGAGATATATGGAATATGAATTATAAAGCCAGCATTTTTGTGAATGAATGAAATACAATTATAGAATCACAGGAACACAGAATGGTTTCAGCACAAAGGTAGGGCATTAAGTCCATCATATCTGCACTAGCTCTCTGAATGAGCCTTGTGTTATTGTCCCATTTTCTCCCACTAACCCTGCACATTCTTCCCTTTTAAGCGGACCCACAGTCCGAAAGACGTGCTGGATAGCTGCATTGGCCATGTTAAGTTCTCCCTCAGTGTACCCAAATAGGCGCTGGAGTGTGGCAACTAGGGGATTTTCACAGTAGCTTCATTGCACTGCTAATGTAAGCCTACTTGTGACACTAATAATAAACTTAACTTAAGAGTGTATAATTCTCTTTTGAATGTTTAAGTTGAACCTGCCTCCACCACACACTCAGGCAGTGCATTCTGGGGCTTAGTGACTCACTTGTTTCTCTTGCCAATTACTTTAAATCTGTGCCCTCTCATTATTGATTCTTTTGCATTTTAAAATTGAAATCTTGTCTTGTAATCCTTCCAGTCAGTCACTGGAAATTCAAATGCATTTTTAAAAGATATCAGTCTCTACAGGGATTGTAACAAGTTGGGGCGCACTGCGAAGGCAGAAAAACGGGGGACAATGCTGCCAAGATAATTGGGCTGTCAACTTCCCAGAAGGAAGGTTCCAGTTGGATAATGGGGACATAACAGCCAGATTTTGGACCCCGTGGTGATGGGGGCAACACCCGTCACAGGAAGGGTAAACCCTGGGCATCACAAAGGTACAGGAGAGAAAAAAGGGCAGGAAAGCAATGTAGGTCAGAACCTCAACACAAAATCAACTGCTAAAGACAGAGCTACCTGGATATGATGAGAACCAGTGCCACAGGAGACTACAACTCTCTAAGCAGATTGTCATCGACATCTACGCCTTCATAATTCACATCACCAGTCACCGTGCCCTGCTGGTGGTTCTCAAGGCTACTGAGGCCGTGAACTTCTTCACTCCTGGCTCCTTCCGTGACTCAGCCGTGGACCTCAGTGGCATCTCGCAAATGGCTGCACACCACTGAATCTCAATGGTCTCTGATTCACCCTTTGCCAGAGCTGGACAGCACATTCATTTAATGACAGACACGCCTCAGAGGGACAGATGACACTAGGTTACATCTTCCTTGTTTAATTTGATTGCACCGATGTGTCCATCAAGGCACCCACAGCAGGCAGCTAGTGGGATATATTAACAGGTGTTAACATCCTTAACATCCACTGGTCTACAACAACTATAAGAGCTCCCATTACGTACTTGCTGACTTTCCTGGCAGCTACCATGACTTCTTCACCTTCTGTCAGTCCAGGCTACTCAGCTATTCTCGCCAATCTATAAAGTACATGATTGGATATTTGGGGAGAAGGGATGTCCCTTGAGGTGATGGCTACTTATCCCTCTATGGAAGCCCTAGACAGTAGAATAAAAGCAATTTATACAATTTTACCTGCTGAATAAGAAGACCGTTGAGCAGGCTATTGGACTTCTGTAGGTGTGATTCTGGAGCTTGGACCATTTGAGTGGTGGCCCCTGCCCCCTCACCTCTCCACTCCCCCAATCCCCACTTGCAAGTGTGCCAGTTGTTGTGGTGGGCTGCTGTGATCTCCATACCGTTGCCCTTCAGCGAAGTGCAGATCTTGAAGATGATGAGGCCCTGGAAGGAGGCAGCTCATAGGGGGATTAGCAGGAGCAGGAATTAAGAGAGGAGCAGGAATTGGAGGCAGAAGTAGAATACACTGAACAGGAAGGTTCCCCTGCTGCCCAGCGACATGGCCTCCTCCTGCTACCATCCCCTGTGTTGCAGATCCAGATCAACTTCGGTGAACCTGAGGGTCTGCCCTGCCTTACGTGGCAGCTCCCTGTCCCCTGTGACGTTTTCCGCTCGTGAAACCGAAGATCTCTATCTTGAGACAAGCAGCAACCTCAGTGAAGGTTGCTGTGGGGTGGCTAAATAAATCCCACCTTTCATCTGACCCATCTCTGTTCCAGTCCTTGATGGCTCCAAATGGACTGGAACCTGTCTCCATATCAATTGAGGGTTCCCTCAGGGAAAATGTGACTTTAATCAGTCTCCCATTGGATGGGGTTTCTAATGCAAAAACAGAGCTGCCTCCTCCTTGCATGGCAATAATTCAGCCTCAGAGATCAGGAGGAAGTCAAATTGTGGATTTGCAATAATAAGTTGTGAAAATTCCACGAAGGCTTGCTTATTTTACTACATCAAGTGAATTAGATTAGCTGTTTTTCTGCCATTACCACCAAATTGAAGGGGAAGAAACCAGCCACTTCCCAGCATCCTGACTGGCAAGAACTAAAAATTTAAATTAATAGCATCAGAATGTTTTCTTTTTGAAGGAAGGAAACCATACACATGTTAAAACTTATGTCATTATGGCTAAGTAGATTTAAAAATCAATCAAGATATATAACCTACAATTTGCAACATCTGCAACAAAATGATCCAAAAATATGACTATTAGTATGACACGCATACCATTCCTTGCTATTGGAAATCAGCCACCATCGTCCCGATTGCTAAGAAATCGCAACTCACTGAGCCGAATGATTACCAGCCAGTTGCTCTTTCATAGTCATGAAGTGTTTCAAACTCATTCTATCAAAATGTCTTATAGATCCTCTTGTTCCACATATTGATCAGTTACAGTTTCCCTATCAACCTTGTGAGTCAGTGGACAATTCTGTTCTGATTTGATTTGATTTATTATTGTCGCATGTATTAACATATAGTGAAAAGTATTGTTTCTTGTGCACTATACAGACAAAACATACCGTTCATTGAAAAGGGAAGGAGAGAGTGCAGAATGTCGTGTCACAGTCAGAGCTGGGGTGTAGAGAAAGATCAACTTAATGCAAGGTAGATCCATTCAAAAGTCTGACGGCAGCAGGGAAGAAGCTGTTCTTGAGTCGGTTGGTACGTGACTTCAGACCTTTGTATCTTTTTCCTGAAGGAAGAACATGGAAGAGAGAATGTCCGGGGTGCGGGGGGTCCTTAATTATGCTGGCTGCTTTGCCGAGGCAGTGGGAAGTGTAGACAGAGTCAATGGATGGGAGGCTGGTTTGCGTGATGGATTGGGCTACATTCACGACCTTTTGTAGTTTCTTGCGGTCTTGGGCAGAGCAGGAGCCATACCAATCTGTGATACAACCAGAAAGAATGCTTTCTATGGTGCATCTGTAAAAGTTGGTGAGAGAAGTAGCTGACATGCCAAATTTCCTTAGTCTTCTGAGAAAGTAGAGGCGTTGGTGGGCTTTCTTAACTATAGCGTCGGCATGGGGGGATTAGGACAGGTTGTTGGTGATCTGGACACCTAAAAACTTGAAGCTCTCGACCCCTTCTACTTTGTCCCCATTGATGTATTCAGGGACATGTTCTCCTTTACGCTTCTTGAAGTCGATGACAATCTCCTTCGTTTTGTTGACATTGAGGGAGAAATTATTGTCACCGCACCAGTTCACCAGATTTTCTATCGCTTTTAATACCATGCAACCATTCAAGCTTATTGAGAAATTGAAAAACCTCCATGTCAATCCTACTTTGGATCAGTGATTTCCTTCACAACAGGACCCAACAAGTATGTTAGTTTCCAGGATTTGCTTGGTGCCCAGTTTGATGAATCTGCTCAGTGCCGCGTACTTTCAGCTTTACTTGTCATCTCCTCGTTGTTGAAAGGAGCGCGACGACATAGCAATGCTGGAATATCCAGAGGGAATGGTAGCTGTGGGTCTCATAAGGAAGAACAAAGTCAGTTAAAGGAACTCAATGGAGAAGTATGTAAAGTGGTGCTATAAAAATTCTTGTAAACTGAACTAAAACAAGACAAAATAACTAATTGTAGGGCAGAGTTTTTCAGGTGAGAAAACCGGTGTGACTCACACTGGCATGTCTAAATGCATTGGATATTTTTTAAGACATATTTTAATTAAAATTAAATCTCTGCGATGGAATAATTTTCTTTCTTTTGTTGTTACTATTTATTTATATATAATATATATAAATTTTAATGTACAAGTAATAGCTCAGTTGGCTGGACAGCTGATCTGTGATGGAGAGCGATGTCAACAGCACAATTCCTGTACCGGCTGAGGTTGTTCATGAAGGCCTGCCCTCTCAACCTTGCCCCTCAGCTGAGGTGTGGAGATCATCAGGTTAAATCACCGCCAGTTAGTTCCCCACCACAAAGCGGAGAGCAGCCTATGGTTATCTGGGACTATGGCGACTTTACCTTTAATTATCTGAAATAAATTCTTCTATGGACAATAAAGAAACTTTTAAAAAAATTGTCTGATCATTAAATAATGACGTAGTATGGTTATGGTGGTTATAGGACCAACTTGCTTTGAGACTGGGAATGATGCCCATCAGAAAACCAAAGACTGTTCTAGATGAATAAGCAGATTGAAATTGGATACATTGTTTATGCAACTGTCCCAGAGGAGTTGCCAGGAAGATGGTGACATCATAGCATTTCGAGAAGGGGCCTGGCTGCTGATGAAAAAGTCTAATCTTGCATAATCTCGAAAGTCAACTTTCTGAATAACATCAAGCGGAATCACACAATCACAATGCAGTATTCAGAGTCATTTACTGGTAGAGTGGTATAGCTATTTCCTTGGGATCTCAAGTTAGATTGTCAACAACATCTTTGGTCGGGCCTCATCTGTAAACAAAGGCATCTAATTCATAATTATCTAGCAGTCCCTGCTGGCTGGGTAGTGCTTTACTGTTTGAACATATTCTTGAATCTTGTTTACATTTTGCATGAGATTGATTCTTGTACATAATAATGTTTTCATGTCCAGCCCTTGGATCTTTCAAAGAATTTAATTTTAAAATGTAAAAGATTTACGTTTCAGATTATCAGATTATTATTCATGAAAAAATGTTGATCCAGTTATTGTAATCCATTATATTTTATATTTTGAATTATCATATTAACATTGTTCGATACACCCACAATGGCCTTGTAATAATGTTAATCCTAATGGAGAACATCACATGCTATTAGGACATGTGAATGTGTTCTTCCCAATTATCATCATGACAGTAAACAAATCCAGTCACAAAGTTGGAAGTTAAGAATTGCCTTCAATTAAAATGCAATCAAGTCTCATTATTATTTAATGAGTTAAAGCTATTTTATAATTTATCATTAAGTGTAATTACCTACACTTCCAAATACATGATTCACGAATATATCAAGATTTATCATGGCTGCTCCTGAAACATAAGGTAAATTGTAGAAAAAAAATATTTTAATTATGTTTCTTCTCCTAACTATCGCACTATAGAGCTGTACAAATGTAATATATGTGTTTATTCATGTATTAATGAGAATACTATATAAAGTAGCAACTCAATGCAAGATGATCTTAATATTTAACAGTCCTGTAATGATTAATATTTCTGGAAGATGAGATAATTTTTCTCATCAAGAGGAAGTTATTGCAGGATAAAAAATCCCTGAACTTAAACTAAAACTGTATGATATATAATAAGGCAAAGGGCCTAGCAATGGGTGCAGTGCCACTTTGAGGATTATTACTGGAATTTTACCGCCTCACCCGCCCGAGGCTCGTAAGATCCCGCCTCTGGCCAACGGAGAATGCCGTTCTGCAAGCCTCGCAGACGTTATTAAGAAAATTGACTTTCAAGATTGTGCAAGATTAGACTTTTTCATCACCCTTTGCGAAATGCTATGATGTCACCAACTTCCTGGCAACTCCTCTGGGACAGTTGCATAAACAATGTATCCAATTTCAATCTACTTAATCATCCAGAACAGTCATTGGTTTTCCGATTGGCATCATTCCCAGTCTCAAAGCAAGTTGGTCCTATAACCACCATAACCATACTACGTCATTATTTAATGAGCAGACAATATTTTTTTTAAGTTTCTTTATTGTCCATAGAAGAATTTATTTCAGATAGTTAAAGGTAAAGTTGCCGTAGTCCCAGATGGCTATAGGCTGCTCTCCGCTTTGTGGAGGGGAACTGACTGGCGGTGATTTAACCTGATGACCCAGGGTGGGCATGTCAGTAAACTTCCGGCCACAAAGCACAACAAGCCATGGCGTTTTAATCCTGATTAGATGAGAAGTTACCCTCTTACTTACCTCTGGTTTTTTTCTGAGCTGTCTTCTGCTGGCAGATCCTTCCAAACTGACCCAATGCAGGAAAACTCAGAGGTATCAGCAAATGGAATCTGAGCAGAAGCTACAAACCTATTTCATGGTATGAGCTGCCAGGGTCTGGCCAGTCAATGATTTAAATGTCCCAAAGCTTCTTTGAAAAACTACAGAGAGAAGATACGTATAGATTGAAGTAGAGTGGGTGAGGTAAGGAGGCAGGGTGGGTGAAATGAGGGGCTGAGGGAGTAGGGTGGATAAGGGGATAGGGTGCGTGAGGTAAGTGGGTGAGGGGTAGGGTTGGCGAGGTAAGTGGATAATGGATAGGGTTGGTGAGCTAGGTTGGTAGGGAGGCAGACTGGGTGAGGAGGTAGGGTGGTATCTGGGTTGTGTGTTAAGGTCAGGTTGGGGGGAGTTGAGGGGCCAGGGGTGGGGATGGGGAGGGGGAAGATTTGGTCAGATCAGGCTAGTCAGGAGGTAATCAGAGAGTAAGCGGGGGGTGGGTACTTGGGGATTTGGGGTGGAATCAAGTGATAAGGTAGAGTCAGGTCAGGTTGGGTTGTCAGTGGATGAGAGGTCATTGGAGTGGGTGGAGAACTAGGGGTTCTGCAAGGTAGTCAGGGGGTTGAGGAGGGAGTAGAGGGTGTGAGTTGCATAATTACCCTGAATCTTCATGGTCTTCACAACTACTTTGAGTCTGCTTTAGAATTTCAGGGACTTTGCCAGGTACACAGGAACAGCGAAGGTAGGAGACTGGGGTAGTGAGGTGAGGGAGAAGAAAGCTGAAGTGTCAGTGAGAGGGAAAGGTTTTAGGGAGGGGGTGAATTTAGGGAAGTGACCAAGGTGCCAGAGGGGGTGAGGCTGGGAATGGGAAGGTTGAAGGTGTCGGGGGAGGTGGGGGGAGGGGGAGGGGAGGAGGGTTGCGGTGAAACTGCGAAGAGGAGGGTGAAGATGTCGGGGGGGTGAGGCTGGGAGAGGGGAGGGGGAAGGTGTCAGTTGGGGGGGAGGCTGGGAGAGGGGAGGGTGAAGATGTCGGGGGGTGAGGCTGGGAGAGGGGAGGGGGAAGATGTCGGGGGGGGAGGCTGAGAGAGGGGAGGGGGAAGGTGTCGGGGATGAGGCTGGGAGAGGGGAGGGTGAAGGTGTCAGTGGGGGGGGTTGAAGCTGAGAGAGGGGAGGGTGAATGTGTCGGGGGATGAGGCTGGGAGAGGGGAGGGTGAAGGTGTCAGTGGGGGTTGCGGTGAAGCTGGGAGAGGGGAGGGGGAAGGTGTCAGGGAGGGAGGCTGGGAGAGGGGAGGGTGAAGGTGTCGGGGGGTGGAGGCTGGGAGAGGGGAGGGTGAAGGTGTCGGGGGGTGAGGCTGGGAGTGGGGAGGATGAAGGTGTCCGGGGGGAAGGCTGGGAGTGGGGAGGGTGGAGGTGTCGGGGGGTGAGGCTGGGAGAGGGGAGGGTGAAGGTGTCGGGGGGTGAGGCTGGGAGTGGGGAGGATGAAGGTGTTGGGGGCAGAGGCTGGGAGAGGGGAGGATCAAGGTGTCGGGGAGGGAGGCTGGGAGAGGGGAGGGTGAAGGTGTCGGGGAGGGAGGCTGGGAGAGGGGAGGGTCAAGGTGTCGGGGGCGGAGGCTGGGAGAGGGGAGGGTGAAGGTGTCGGGGGCGGAGGCTGGGAGAGGGGAGGGTGAAGGTGTTGGGGGGTTTGAGGCTGGGAGAGGGGAGGGGGAAGGTGTCGGGGGGGTGAAGCTGGGAGAGGGGAGGGTGAAGGTGTTGGGGGGAGTGAGGCTGGGAGAGGGGAGGGTGAAGGTGTCG
Source organism: Mustelus asterias (assembly GCF_964213995.1). Lineage (NCBI taxonomy): Eukaryota > Metazoa > Chordata > Chondrichthyes > Carcharhiniformes > Triakidae > Mustelus > Mustelus asterias. Next base: position 81,382,267 of record NC_135806.1, on the reverse strand, counting down.
GGGGTGAGGCTGGGAGAGAGGAGGGTGAAGGTGTTGGGGGGGGAGGCTGGGAGAGGGGAGGGTGAAGGTGTCGGGGGCGGAGGCTGGGAGAGGGGAGGGTGAAGGTGTCAGTGGGGAGGGTAAGGTTGGGAGAGGAGAGGGTGAAGGTATCAGAGGGATGAAGCTGGGCAGGGGGAGGAGGGAATTCAGAGGGGGACTGTGTGACGGGGAATGGTGCAGGGTAGGGGGAATTGAGGCAATGGAAGAGGAATGCATGAGGGAGAGAAGGAGGTTGCAGCGGGAAGGTGTATGGGGGTAGAGGGTGCATGAGGGGAAGGGGGAGTTCGGAGGGGTAAAGTGTCCAGGGAGAGTAAGACTTACAGGGCGAGGAAAGTGTAAGGGGGGAGCTTGAATGTCCAGGTGAATGTGCAAGGGAGGGGTTTGTGGAGTCAATAATTACCTCTTGGACAAGGGCGTGGTAGGGCAGAATGGTGAGTGAGAGAGTGGGCAAAGGGAGCCGGTAGGGTGAGAGGGTGAGGGTGCGTCGGTCGCGCCGAACAGATAGTGAGGGTGGCTGTTCGGAACATGGAGATAAACACAAATCCTGGAGGTGGGAAGAAGGAGGTCGGAGAGGTCAATATGGATGATAAGGGATTTTCAGGAAGTTGAGGAATGTGCACATTTACCTGGACATCTGTGAAGGTGAAGGGTTCGGGCTGTAGGGTAATGGTGGAAAGATTGAAGGTGATGCCAGGTAGGTCCACAGTGATGGGCATAAGGACAAGGGTGACTGGGGGAGAGGAAATGCAGGGGAGCTGATGGAAAATTTGATGACTACCACGTTTCCAGAATGGAAAGTGAGAGGATGCTGAAGTGGAACAGCACAGATGCTGCATGGGAGTGGGTGGATGAAGACACTGGTCAGTGCAGATAGACAACTGAAAAAGAACCCCAGCAAGCAGCATTGGAAAAGTTTGGGATAGTCAGTGAATGTGATGGTTGGAGGATCCGTGCATGGGGGGAAATGCTTGCATGAGGCCGTGAAAAGCCCTGCCACACACTTCACCGTCCAGAATCATTCATGGTGGGGCTTCATGTAGCTGAACTGTGAGTGCTGCGGGGGTGGGGGGTTGCAGGGAGGCACCATGAAATTTCGGAACTGGGCTGGTTGATGATCTTGCAGACATCTCTATTTTCAGTCTGACTTTGTGGAATATCAGGTGCCTTTTAACCCTATGACTGCAGGGCACATGCCACCAAGCCATCACTATGGACTAAATGGGACTTGGAAGATGGTGCAAAATCCCCAGATACATAATTAATTATGTTGGACCGGAGGATACCGTGGGTTTTCCCGTCAACCTCGGCAGCAGGAAATACTCCCAGTCCCTGTCTGCACCACGGGACCTCATTCCAGATGGGAAAACTCCATCCAAAGAAGCAACTCTTTACCTGGAATTGCCTGATTGGATAATCTTCTAACTAGCGAGAATGCATATGGATAACCAGATAACCAACATACAAATGAGATCATTTTAAAAACCAAGCTTGGCCCTATATGGATACAGTTATCAATCCAGTAAAAAAAAATGTGATAATATATTTTCCTCAACACCAATTGACTTTGGCCTTGAGTTCCTGCAAAGTTGTCACCGATTTTCTGCTGTTATGCCAAAAGTTTGGGGAGAATAGGGGAGATCCTAAATGAATACTTTGCATCGGTATTCACGAAGGAGAGGGGCGTGTTAACCGGGAGTGTCTCGGAGGGAGGTGTTGACCCGTTAGAGAAAATCTCCATTACAAGAGAGGAAGTGTTAGGTTTTTTAGGGAACATTAAAACTGACAAAGCCCCAGGGCCTGATGGCATCTATCCTCGACTGCTCAGGGAGACGAGAGATGAAATTGCTGGGCCTCTGACGGAAATCTTTGTCGCTTCTTTGGACACGGGTGAGGTCCCTGAGGATTGGAGGATAGCGAATGTGGTCCCGTTGTTTAAGAAGGGTAGCAGGGATAACCCAGGAAATTATAGGCCAGTGAGCTTGACGTCCGTGGTAGGGAAGTTGTTGGAGAGGATTCTTAGAGACAGGATGTATGTGCATTTAGAACGGAACAATCTCATTAGTGACAGACAGCATGGTTTTGTAAGAGGGAGGTCGTGCCTTACAAATTTGGTGGAGTTTTTTGAGGAAGCGACAAAAACGGTTGATGAAGGAAGGGCCGTGGATGTCGTCTATATGGATTTCAGTGAGGCATTTGACAAAGTCCCACATGGCAGGTTGGTTAAGAAGGTTAAGGCTCATGGGATACAAGGAGAAGTGGCTAGATGAGTGGAGAACTGGCTTGGCCATAGGAGACAGAGGGTAGTGGTCGAAGGGTCTTTTTCCAGCTGGAGGTCTGTGACCAGTGGTGTTCCGCAGGGCTCTGTACTGGGACCTCTGCTATTTGTGATATATATAAATGATTTGGAAGAAGGTGTAACTGGTGTAATCAGCAAGTTTGCGGATGACACGAAGATGGCTGGAATTGCGGCTAGCGAAGAGCATTGTCGGGCAATACAGCAGGATATAGATAGGCTGGAAAATTGGGCGGAGAGGTGGCAGATGGAGTTTAATCCGGATAAATGCGAAGTGATGCATTTTGGAAGAAATAATGTAGGGAGGAGTTATACAATAAATGGCAGAGTCATCAGGAGTATAGAAACACAGAGGGACCTAGGTGTGCAAGTCCACAAATCCTTGAAGGTGGCAACACAGGTGGAGAAGGTGGTGAAGAAGGCATATGGTATGCTTGCCTTTATAGGATGGGGTATAGAGTATAAAAGCTGGAGTCTGATGATGCAGCTGTATAGAACGCTGGTTAGGCCACATTTGGAGTACTGCGTCCAGTTCTGGTCGCCGCACTACCAGAAGGACGTGGAGGCATAGGAGAGAGTGCAGAGAAGGTTTACCAGGATGTTGCCTGGTATGGAGGGTCTTAGCTGTGAGGAGAGATTGGGTAGACTGGGGTTGTTCTCCTTGGAAAGACAGAGAATGAGGGGAGATCTAATAGAGGTGTACAAGATTATGAAGGGTATAGATAGGGTGAACAGTGGGAAGCTTTTTCCCAGGTCGGAGGTGACGATCATGAGGGGTCACAGGCTCAAGCTGAGAGGGGCAAAGTTTAACTCAGACATCAGAGGGACGTTTTTTACACAGAGGGTGGTGGGGGCCTGGAATGCGCTGCCAAGTAGGGTGGTGGAGGCAGGCACGCTGACATCGTTTAAGACTTACCTGGATAGTCACATGAGCAGCCTGGGAATGGAGGGATACAAACGATTGGTCTAGTTGGACCAAGGAGCGGCACAGGCTTGGAGGGCCGAAGGGCCTGTTTCCTGTGCTGTACTGTTCTTTGTTCTTTGAGAACAGCTTTTTGAGTTAGAATAAGGCATGTCACATGCGTCCACTAATTTCTTCATTTGTCAAAGATCATACTGAGTACCCATTGAACTTAAACAGTCTAAAAACTCATCGGACAGAGAAAACACAGAAATATAGGGATACAAAAGATTGAACTAATAATCCACAAAATGCGAGTTCAAATCCCACCATTGCAGTTTCAGAATTTGAATTCAGGTTTAATATTCTTGAAAATAAAATCTGATATCTTTAATTCTGATCATGAAGCTGTTGGATTGCTGTGAAAGAGCATAAGAACTAGAAGCAGGAGTAGGCCATCTGTCCCTTCGAGGCTGCTCCGCCATTCAATAAGATCATGGTTGATCTTTTTGTGGACTCAGCTCCACTTACCCGCCCGCTCACCATAACTCTTAATTCCTTTACTGTTCAAAAACGTATCTATCCTTGCCTTAAAAACATTCAATGAGGTAGCCTCAACTGCTTCACTGGGCAGGGAATTCCATAGATTCACAACCCTTTGTGTGAAGAAGTTCCTCCTCAACTCAGTCCTAAATCTGCTCCCCCTATTTTGAGGCCATGCCCCCTAGTTCTAGTTTCACCCGCCAGTGGAAACAACTTCCCCGCTTCTATCTTATCTATTCCCTTCATAATCTTATATGTTTCTATAAGATCTCCCCTCATTCTTCTGAATTCCAATGAGCATAGCCCCAGTCGACTCAGTCTCTCCTCATAAGCCAACCATCTCAACTCCGCAATCAACCTAGTGAATCTCCTCTGCACCCCGTCCAATGCCAATATATCCTTTCTCAAGTAAGGAGACCAAAACTGTACACAGTACTCCAGGTATGGGCCCACCAGCACCTTATACAGCTGCAACATAATCTCGCTGTTTTTAAACTCCATCCCTCTAGCAATGAAGGGCAAAATTCCATTTGCCTTCTTAATTACCTGCTGCACCTGCAAACCAACTCCTTGTGATTCTTGCACAAGGACACCCAGGTCCCTCTGCACAGCAGAATGCTGCAATTTTTTACCATTTAAATAATAGTCCATTTTGCTGTAATTCCTACCAAAATGGATGACGTCGCATTTACCAACATTGTACTCCGTCTTCCAGACCCTCGCCAACTCACTTACACTATCTATATCCCTTTGCAGACTTTCAGTGTCCTCTGCTCACTTTGCTCTGCCACTCATCTTAGTGTCATCTGCGAATTTTGACACACTACACTTGGTCCCCAACTCCAAATCATAAACAATTTAACTTGTAAACAATTGCGGTCCCAACACTGATCCCTGAGGCACACCACTAGTCACACCACTGGTCGCCAACCCCCCCAGAAAAACACCCATTTACCCCCACTCTTTGCTTTCTGTTAGTTAACCAATCCTCTATCCAAGCTAATACATTACCCATAACACTGTGCACCTTTATCTTAGTAAGAAGTTTAACAACACCAGGTTAAAGTCCAACAGGTTTATTTGGTAGCAAAAGCCACACAAGCTTTCGGAGCTCTAAGCCCCTTCTTCAGGTGACTCACCTGAAGAAGGGGCTTAGAGCTCCGAAAGCTTGTGTGGCTTTTGCTACCAAATAAACCTGTTGGACTTTAACCTGGTGTTGTTAAACTTCTTACTGTGTTTACCCCAGTCCAACGCATGCATCTCCACATCACACCTTTATCTTATGCAGCAGTCTTTGGTACAGCACCTTGCCAAATGCCTTCTGGAAATCCAGATATACCACATCCACAAGTTCCCCTTTGTCCACCGCGCATGTAATGTTCTCAAAGAATTCCACCAAATTAGCCAAACATGACTTGCCCTTCATGAACCCATGCTGCATCTTACCAATGTGACAATTTATATCCAGATGTCTCGCTATTGGTTCATAATGTTCTTGAGAAGGAAATATGCCATCTCTACCTGTTCTAGTCCATTAGTATCTAACAGTACACCAGTGCGGCTAACTCTTAACTGCTCTCTGAAGCAAGCTGAGCAAACCATTCAGTTCTCTCAGGCCACTACACAAGGCCCACTACTGCTTTGACCCACTACTCAAGGACAACTAGGGATGGGGAGTAAATGTCAGATTCACCTGCAGTACCCTCAGCCGCGAATGAATAAATAAAACAATTCCTGCATAATTATAACTGTGAAAACTTAAAGCAAGAATAAGTGTCATTTACTAAAATTAATTCTCAAGCGTGGTAAATGTGCTATGTAAATGTTTCATAATAAGTACTGAGACACTGATGTGTATCATGAATTTAAAACTTAAAAGGTTAAATTTTATTAATCTGTTGGTTGCTTGGAACAGTTCAAGCAGAAATTAGTCATCAACTGTAATATAATTTTAAGTAAGGTAATTAGTTCCCAAGCATTAACTGATGGACCATCTATAATGGAGTAAACTAAATTAACCAAAAACACTTCAGTTACCTTGCTTTATAGCGCAAAGTAGAAAATACGTGCTATATGATTGCACAGTTATTTGTGTGCTGATTTTGAAAAAGTTCTATTTCTTTTATCGGACTACCCTTTAACATACAGAAAATTTTGGACACTAGGAGAATTGTCAGTTTTGCATCAGATGGATAATGATTAATGTTAGGACAACGGCGGAAATTGTTCAAGCTCGCTATATCTCTGATCCAGTTTCTTATTTATCTCATGTTGGATTATGTGCTATCAGTACATGTTTGGTTAAAAACTGGAAGGAGTAGATGAAATCTTACCAAAAAAATGGCAGAGTATTGGTTCCATCATGAAAAATGGGCTGTTTCCCATTGGTGGTGCCAGCTTGTTTTCAGGCCAAATTATTCAGGCCTCATTATGCCCATGAGTATCACACCACTCCTGCAGTGTATTCCCTCTGAATCGCTCACCCTGCCACAATTTAACTGCTGCAAGCACTGGGAAGCTCCATATAAATGGCTCCCTGGCACTTGTTCCAGGATAACTGCAGAGGATGGTGGGCAAGCAGACTGCACCATACTTTTTGGAGGGCACCCTCATGAGGATGCTGGATGGAGTGGAGCAGAGACGGGGCATCCAATACCCTGCTCCAGGATACGGTCTTCCAGGGTCACCAACTCTGCCTGGGATACAGTGGCAGTCCTGGTCAACGCAAGCGTGCGCCAGGAGAGCATGGGGCAGCAGTGTTGGAAGAAGATGAATGATCTTTTTCACTCAACCAGGGTAACTGAACCACTCCCAGTCTCCCACTGGACCCTCCTCGCACACCTCTCGTACCCTCAACCCTTTCACTGAATCAGTCACCTTGGCCTTTGCCAATACCAGGCACCAGGTTCCCTCTTCCCTTCCACAATCACCATGTTCCCCCAATAGCTGTTATGCTCCTCATACTCCAGCTCCCACCCAGGCCCCATGCCTGCCACACCTCATCATCATCTTAAATGCCAACACTCCCACCTACACTCTTCCTCTCTGTGTCATTACAGGACAAACTCAACCACAACAGGCGTCTGAGGGTGCAGTCAGCTGGAGTCATGCCCGAGCTGAGACCCCTCACATGTTTTGAGGAGCCAGTCCTCGAGCAGGTCGGGGAGGAGGAAGAACGTGCCTGCACTGCTGGTGAAGTGGGAGCAGCAGAGAAACATGAGAATCCTCAACACAAATGCAGTCATTCCTCAAGTCTCAAGTGAGTAATCAATATTCACTCTGTATCCCCTCTAATGCACTGATGCCATGTGCCTTCTCTTGCAGGCCGACCAGTGGAACAAGCTGGACCATCCTTATGCCCCCTTAACCCACTGCACTCCAGTAGATCAGAGGGGGACTTCTTCAATATCACTCTTGAACAGGTATCACAGCTGTCACCATCAACCGGCACTGGCGCAGATACTCACACCTTGGTGGGGGATCATTAAGTAGGCAGTCTTCTGATTCACTCACTTGTGAGCAACTCACAACTGAAGATTCACAGCAGACAGAGGCGGGGATGTCCCAGGGAACCGGCACTCGGAGGGATGCCGGAGTCCAGGACTCTGCTGAGCCCATTGCCGACGATGTACCCCTGGATTTGGTTGTCCCACAGCTGCTGGAGCTGCAAATGCAGAATCGCGAGTATTGGGAAAGGATGAGAACATCCTTCCTCGGAGTTTGACTACATTTAGACCAAATGGTTTGCCACATTAGCAGTTACATTTTATGAGCATATCAGTCTTTTCTCACTTTGACAATTATTAAATATAATCAAGCAGTAATTATTATTAGTCAAGCCCAATACATTACCCAACCACCAGTAATATTAAAAACCTACTCAGATAAATTGACAATTCAATTTTCTTAGGAACTGACCTCCTGACACCTTAATGTGTGAATAAAGGAGGAAAAGAAAGTGCAAGTTATATGTTATTTTCATCCAATTAGTTAATTGATTTTCCAGTCAGAATTAGCAGAATATTTTCCAAGGCATTTAGAATTCTGAAATGATTCTAAATCTCAGATGTATCTCACACATGACTGTATTCTATGTCGAAATGTTCTTACAGAAATTGGTTTTCAATCTATTTTTGTAAACCATTAACCTGGAATTCCCCTCTGCCGCAATGGTTTGGGAGGTTTGGCAGAAACACTGTGTATGCATAGGTGGGGTTTCTCAGCATTTCCAGTGAAATTACAAATAGGAATAGAAATTCTCTCCCAGGGAATTTTCAAAATATCAAGGTACAGTGCAAATGTCCATAATTCAGGACACGAATGTAGAAGAAAAGGGTAAACGCTGGCAGAGACAAACAAAAACTAGTGTTTAGATTACACTAAGTGAGTTTTAAAAGCCGAGAGGTTGTAGGAACAGGAAAATACTTAAAATTAAAAAAGGGCTAGATCTTTGTATCTGGAGTGCCACCTGAGTATAAGTCTAATGTCTTCCAGAATGGACATCATAGTCATCATACTGAGAATTGCATCCCCTGTGAGTGCCGGGAGAATTGAAGTGGTGATATCATGGCATCACACAGTACTGTACCAACTGATGTGATGCCCATAATGGACCACCCTGGTCCATTCAGTGAATTTGCGCATCACTCACCAAGGATCAAGCATCAGCTGCAGGAATTATTTAAAGGGCCATGCAGAACCCAATTTGCAAGGGAGGTCTTTTTAAAGACCCACTTCCTATGAAAAATGTTGTGGTGAGTTTCTAGGGGTGCTGTGGTGAGTTTCCAGGGGTGCTGTGCTGTTTTCCTGGGAAGGCAGTGAATGCAGAGGAGTTGATGACCTTTTATAGCTGTCACTAATGCGTAGTTATGATATTGCAGACTTTAAGGACAACTGTTCTAAAGGTACATAACTGTTTCCATACCTAAATTTAATTTAAAAGCCTTTATCAAAACTGAAGTATGGACAAACAACCCGGCACCTTTTTGTATTTGTTCAAACCTCGTCAGACTCATATTTCTGGCTACGAAGTCATCAAAATGCACAGACTCTTCCAGGGATGTCCATTCAATCCTCTAAAAGGTGCAAAAACCCCTTGGTTTCCAAGGGAGCAGGAAACAGGAAGGGACTTCAAAGGACCCCCATGCAATTAACTTCCTTGCTTGTTTGAAACAATTACTTATTGAAATAATGATGTGGAGTTGCCAGCGTTGGACTGGCGTAGGAACAGTAAGTAGTCTCACAACACCAAGTTAAAGTCCAACAGGTTTATTTGGTATCACGAGCTTTCGGAGCGCTGCCCCTTCATCAGGTGAGTGGAGAGTTGGGTTCACAAACAGGGCATATATAGACACAAACCCAATTACAAGATAATGATTGGAATGTGAGTCTTAACATGTAATCAAGTCTTTACAGATGCAGACAATGTGAGTGGAGAGAGGGTTAAGCACAGGTTAAAGAGATGTGAATTGTCTCAAGCCAAAACAGTTAGTGAGATTTTGCAAACCCAGGCAAGTCGTGGGGGTTACAGATAGTGTGACATGAACCCAAGATCCTGGTTGAGGCCGTCCTCATGTGTGCGGAACTTGGCTATCAGTCTCTGCTCAGCGACTCTGCGTTGTCGTGTGTCGTGAAGGCCACCTTGGAGAACGCTTACCCGAAGATCAGAGGCTGAATGCCCTTGACTGCTGAAATGTTCCCTGACAGGAAGAGAACACTCCTGCCTGTGATTGTTGAGTGGTGTTCATTCATCTGTTGTCATAGCGTCTGCATGGTCTCCCCAATGTGCCATGCCTTGGGACATCCTTTCCTGCCGCGTATCAGATATGATGTGGAGATGCCGGCGTTGGACTGGGGTAAACACAGTAAGAAGTTTAACAACACCAGGTTAAAGTCCAACAGGTTTATTTGGTAGCAAAAGCCACACAAGCTTTCGGAGCTCTAAGCCCCTTCTTCAGGTGAGTGGGAATTCTGTTCACATTATTCATGTTCACATTATTCATGTAAATTGAGTCTGTGTCTTTATATGCTCTGTTTGTGAACAGAATTCCCACTCACCTGAAGAAGGGGCTTTTGCTACCAAATAAACCTGTTGGACTTTAACCTGGTGTTGTTAAACTTCTTACTGCGTATCAGATAGACAACGTTGGCCGAGTCGCAAGAGTATGTACCGTATACTTGGTGGATGGTGTTCTCACGTGAGATAATGGCATCCGTGTCGATGATGAAAAGATGTCCCGAGGCATGGTACATTGGGGAGACCATGCAGATGCTATAACAATGGATGAATGGACACCGCTCGACAATCACCAGGCAGGAGTGTTCTCTTCCAGTCAGGGAACACTTCAGCAGTCAAGGGCTTTCAACCTCTGATCTTCAGGTAAGGCGGCCTTCACGACACACGACAACGCAGAGTCGCTGAGCAGAAACTGATAGCCAAGTTCTACACACATGAGGCTGGCCTCAACCTGGGTCTTGGGTTCATTTCACACTATCTGTAACCACCACAACTTGCCTGGGTTTGCAAAATCTCACGAACTGTCCTGGTTGGAGACAATTCACACCTCTTTAACCTGTGCTTAACCCTCTCTCCACTCACATTGTCTGCATCAGTAAAGACTTGATTACCTGTTAAGACTCACATTCCAACCATTATCCTGTAATTGAGTTTGTGTTTATATACGCCCTGTTTGTGAACAGAACTCTTCACTCACTTGGTGAAGGGGCAACGCTCCGAAAGCTCGTGCTACCAAATAAATCTATTGGACTTTAACTTGGTGTTGTGAGACTACTTATCGAAATAACATAACAGCCATCTTTGTGTTTCAAATTATATAATTGATGCGCGACAATCAAGCACGTGGAACAAGGCTTCAGTATTGAAGGCTTTTATTGTCTAACAATGGAACTAACTAACACGAATACACCGGTTCAGACTGAAGGGGTCCTGCCGGAGCAGAGGGTCTTATACCTCTCCTCCGGAGGCGGGGCCCCACCGGGATGTGCCATAATAACATTTACAACAGGTAAACACCCTAACCCAACAACATTGTACAACCCCCACAGTGACAACACCCTAACCCAACAGTAACATAAGAACAACCCCCAGTGGTAACCAACGATGGTTCACCACATTCACCCCTCCTTTAAAAACAAAGGCCGGCGGGGTGCAAAAAAAACCAGGTCATATGTACAAAATTCACAAGTCCAGACGGTCTGGAGGACCGCACCATCGCTGTGATCTCCTCAACACCGATTGCGAAACCGGAGCAGGTGCTTGCGGTGGCGTTCTCTCCAAAACAACGTCCGGCTGTCCCCTCAGGGACTCCCGGGCCGGTTGGCCCTGGTGAGGCGATGGTGCAGGGGATCCTGGAACCTTCTGTGGTGGCGCCGATCTCCGAGTCTCAGGCAAGCTGTACATGGGAGTAGAACTGTTATGCACTGGTCCCGGTGCTGACCGCGCCACGTCTGGGGAAGAAATGAGTAGTAGGGGATTCGTGACAGGGGGTATGGGAGCGACAGGAGTTGCTACGTCCCCTGCGGGCGCCAGGTCTCGAATGGAGACAGTGTCCTCTCGCCCGTCAGGATATGCCACATAGGCATACTGAGGGTTGGCGTGGAGGAGTTGGACCGGTTCGACCAAGGGGTCGGACCTGCGAGCCCTCACATGTCGCCGCAGAAGGACGGGTCCTGGGTACGTCAACCAGGCTGGTAATGAGATCCCCGAGGACGACTTCCGAGGGAATGAGAACATCCTCTCGTGGGGAGTAGCATTGGTTGCCGTACACAGGAGGGAGCGGATAGAATGGAGCGCATTTGGAAGGACCTCCTGCCAACGGGAGACTGGAAGGCCCCTGGATTTCAGTGCCAGTAGGACAGCCTTCCATACTGTAGCATTCTCCCTTTCCACCTGTCCGTTACCCCTAGGGTTGTAGCTCGTGGTTCTACTAGAGGCAATCCCGAATGAGAGCAGGAATTGCCTCAAGTCGTTGCTCATGAACGACGAGCCCCTGTCGCTATGAATGTAGCAGGGGTACCCGAACAGGGTAAAAAGCTCACTGAATGCCTTGATGACGGTGGCAGTCGACGTGTCCGCACAGGGGACAACAAACGGGAACCGGGAGTACTCGTCTATTATGTTGAGGAAATAGACGTTCCGGTCCGTTGAGGGAAGGGGGCCCTTAAAATCCACGCTCAGCCTCTCAAAAGGGCGAGTGGCCTTGACCAATTGTGCCCGGTCTGGTCGATAAAAGTGTGGTTTGCATTCTGCGCAAATCCGACAGCTTCTCGTCACTGACCTGACATCCTCCACCGAGTAGGGCAGGTTGCGGGCTTTGACGAAATGGTAGAGTCGGGTGACTCCAGGATGACACAGGTCATTGTGGAGGGCCTTCAAGCGGTCCTCCTGCATAGTAGCGCATGTTCCGCGCGAGAGGGCATCCGAGGGCTCATTGAGCTTCCCTGGACGATACATAATATCGTAATTATAGGTGGAGAGCTCAAATCTCCACCGCAAGATCTTATCGTTCTTGATCTTGCCCCTCTGCATGTTGCTGAACATAAACGCCACGGATCGTTGATCCGTGATCAGAGTGAACCGCTTCCCCGCCAGGTAATGGCGCCAGTGTCTGACTGCCTCCACAATGGCCTGAGCCTCCTTCTCCACCGCTGAGTGCCGAATTTCGGGGCCTTGAAGGGTGCGGGAAAAGAATGCGACGGGCCTGCCTGCCTGGTTTAGTGTGGCGGCTAGGGCGAAATCAGATGCATCACTCTCCACCTGGAATGGGATGGATTCATCCACCGCGTGCATCGTGGCTTTCGCAATGTCGCTTTTCAAAGCCTTGAAGGCCAATTGGGCCTCCGGCGTAAGTGGGAAGGTCATGGACTTGATGAGCGGACGAGCTTTGTCCGCGTAGTTGGGGACCCACTGCGCATAGTACGAAAAGAACCCGAGGCATCTCCTCAGTGCTTTCGTGCTAGCGGGCAAGGGAAGTTCAGTAAGGGGGCGCATACGGTCTGGATCAGGGCCAATGACCCCGTTTTCCACCACGTATCCGAGGATGGCTAACCTGCGCGTACGGAATACGCACTTCTCCCTGTTATAGGTCAGATTCAGGCGAGATGCAGTGCGCAGAAAGTGTTGGAGATTCGTGTCATGGTCCTGCTGGTCATGGCCGCAGATGGTGACGTTATCCAGGTACGGAAAGGTAGCCCGCAACCCGTTCTGGTCCACCATTCGGTCCATAGCACGCTGGAAGACCGAGACCCCATTGGTGACACCAAATGGAACCCTGAGGAAATGGTATAGACGACCATCCGCCTCAAAAGCCGTATATTGTCGGTCCTCTGGGCGGATGGGGAGTTGATGGTAGGCGGACTTAAGGTCTATGGTAGAGAACACTCGGTACTGCGCAATCTGATTGACCATATCAGAAATGCGCGGGAGAGGATACGCATCCAGCTGCGTATAACGGTTAATGGTCTGACTGTAGTCGATGACCATCCGAGGTTTGTTCCCGCTTTTGACTACCACGACCTGCGCTCTCCACGGACTAGCACTGGCCTGTATGATCCCTTCCTTGAGGAGCCGCTGAACCTCAGATCTAATAAAGATCCGGTCTTCAGCGCTGTAACGCCTACTTTTAGTAGCGATGGGCTTGCAGCCTGGTACCAGATTCTTAAATAGGGATGGTGTAGTGATTTTCAGAGTGGAAAGATTGCATGCGGGGCGCTTTGGGCAATTTGGAGGCTGCGGCTGATTCCCTACTGCCAGTGAAGGGAGTGGCCCACCGTACTGTAGGATCACACTCTTCATGTGGACCATAAAATTTAGTCCGAGGAGAATTGGCGCACAAAGGTGAGGTAACACAAGGAGCCTGTATTGCTCGTAAATTGTGCCCTGTACCTCAAGAGTTACCATACATCGTCCTTAGATCGGTACAGACCGGGACCGTGATGCCATGGAAATTGTCTGCTTGGCAGGGAGAACCCGGAGTCCACACCTTTTAGCAGTGTCAGGGTGTATGAAACTCTCGGTGCTCCCACTGTCAAACAGACAATTCACAGTTCGACCATTTACCTTGATATCCATCATTGAATTCTCAAGCCTGTGGTGCTTAGTCTGGTCCAGGGAGATCGACGCCACCGTTGGCCCCTGGGCGTCACTGCATGCCGCCGATGTTGATGCTGAGGACCCCTGCTGGTCGCTCCTAGTCGTCGTGGACCATGATGGCCGCCCCCATGAATCGCACGTGGGCGAGGGCGCCAAACGCAGCGACTCCTGGTGGTCTTCCTCCTCCTCCGTCAGCCACGATGGCGCCGTCCTGGATTCGCACGTGGTCGGACCTCGTGGGTACTGCGACGCCAAAGGAGATTGTCTCCGTTCTGGAGGGTTACAAGCTGCACTGCCGTTTTTGGACTTCGACCTGCAAACTTTACCGTAGTGGCCTTTTTTACCGCACTGGCTGCAGATTGCCGTTCTTGCCGGACACTGTTGCCGTGGATGCTTGGCCCCACTGCAAAAATAGCATCGCTGGCCGCCTGGAGCTGCCGCCGTCGTCGGATCGATCTGGGAGCACGAGTTAGCGGGGCGAGGAGGGAGTTGAGCTTGCTCTTGCCACGTTGACTCCACGTGGTCCTCAGGGTACAGCGCCAAGCTTTTCGACGCCGCTTCCAGCATCTCAGCCATCTCCATCGCTTGGGTCAAGTCGAGGTTCCCCTTTTCCAGTAATTTAAGCCGGATGTACGAGGACCCTACCCCTGCTACGAACGCGTCTCGGGCGAGGTCGTACATGTATTGTTCGGCTGATACGTCTTTACAATCGCAACCCCTGGCAAGCTGCAGGAGCTCATTGGCGTAGTCCTCCATGGTTTCGCCCGACTGCCGACGTCGTGTAGCGAGGAGGTAACGAGCGTGTATCTCGTTGGGTGGTTTCGTGTATCGTTTCTTCAAGAGCTCGACGGCCCTCGGGTAAGTGGGAGCCGCACGAATCGCGAGATAAATCGTGTCGCTTACCCTTGCATGGAGGACTTGGAGTTTGTCGCTGTCTGTAGTAATAGCTACAGAGGCAGCCAGGTAGTCTTCGAAACACTTCCACCAGTGGTCGAAGGTGTTAGCGGCACCGACCGCACGTGGGTCCAACGCCAGACGATCTGGTTTCAAGATCTGTTCCATACTCTTTTTTTTTGTACAGCTGAGAGTTTTTTGTTAGACAATAAAATTGATGCGCAACAATCAAGCACGTGGAACAAGGCTTCAGTATTGAAGGCTTTTATTGTCTAACAATGGAACTAACTAACACGAATACACCGGTTCAGACTGAAGGGGTCCTGCCGGAGCAGAGGGTCTTATACCTCTCCTCCGGAGGCGGGGCCCCACCGGGATGTGCCATAATAACATTTACAACAGGTAAACACCCTAACCCAACAACATTGTACAACCCCCACAGTGACAACACCCTAACCCAACAGTAACATAAGAACAACCCCCAGTGGTAACCAACGATGGTTCACCACAATAATATAGCCTGTAAGAAGCCCTTGGGTGTGGGGCAGTGTGTGGAGAAACCAGAAGACCTGAGGAAGTCAGTTCCAGCCCACAGCACTCAAATGAACTGTGAACAGCCTGTGAAATTTGTGTTTCTCTCTGCCATCGGGAGTTACAGAGTAAGGTATCCAGATAAAATACTGCAGTTTCCAGTAAGGTAAGGAGCCTATCCTCTCTCCCAGCATCTGTTCTATCTTTAGAGTCCAACAATGAAGGAAAACTGCAAGTCTTCAACTTCATAAGCCATCACAGCCCTTAAATCAACATTCACCGCGATTCTCCCAAAAGCGCTGAATTGACAGGAAAACTGTTCTAGATCCGACTGTTTTCTCAGTTCAGCTTCTCATCCGAATCTTCGCACTCTGCGCACTGCAGAGATCTCAGTCGTGAATATTATTAAAAACCCAGGGGGGTGGGGCCTATTCGCGCCGGAGTCTGACAGTTCTGGAACTCTGCGCATGCGCAGTGGTCCCAAAGTGTCAGACTCCCCGTTTGCTGGCCAGCTCGATCGCGGCCCCCACAACAATTCCCGGGCCAGCCCTGACACCCCCTCCCGGAGCGCCCCGATGTCCAGCCCACCTCCCCAGCAATGGCGATCCCCCCACACCCCTCACCCCGGCAGACTGGAATGAAGTACTCCTGGTGGGATGGGAGATTCAATCGGGACCTGAAAGTTCCTGATAATTAGATTTAAGTGACATTTAATACATATTTTAAAAAGATTCAAATTACTTACCTGCCTTCCCGTCGGTTTCCAGCATGGTCTGACCGACGACTGTTCACCAGCTCTGGGAGATGCACATGTGTTCCCGGCGCATGCGCAAATCCCAGAACAAGGCCGGCGACGCGCATCTCCCACCGCGACCCACCAGAAAGTTGTTTCAACCCTTTCAATTTGGGAAGAAGGAATTCAAGCAATGGGCCCACAACACAGAGACTGACTTGAAATCTCATCTCTTTTCCTTTATCTGCTTTTTAATCTCCATATCTATATTTTAGGTAATAACTTTATCACATTTATTTCAGTAACTTTCAGCAGTGGTTTTGTAGTAAACTAATCTTGTTTAAAAAAAAGCTGAAGTGCTGGGTTTTTAAAAAATGAATAACATGAAAATTAGCCGGAGTGGGGGCAACGGGGCTATACACACAAAAATGCTCAGCTTATGGGCCCCTTTGAGGAAATGCCTTTGATGTGGTCATGACACTGACAAAGACTGTAACACACAAGGTGATGGAGTAAATCTCTGACCTCTGCAAACTTGGAGCCAGACTCCACCACGCTGCTTGACAGTGACAAGAGGTTGATGGCAGGCCAACCAATGCATCCATCATCCCAGTATGTATGCCCAGCAATGCCCTTCAGTATACTACCCTATTGAAGTCCTCTCCTGAGTCCCCTGCAGCAACTTGCAACTTTTGACTTGTCACATGAACTATCCATCGCCTCTGTGTGGCTGCAGTCCACTCATGCCTGACGACACATTATGTGCAGAGCCTAAATCTGCCCTAGATACTAGGGTTTCTACAGTGATGGTGTCTGAACTGTGGCTACAAGTCAGATGGAGTAATGGGGCCTCTTCATCAGTGCTGTGGTGTTGCTCTCTCTTCCCTTTGTCGAGCTGCCATGCTTGGCCGGGAGGACCTGAAGTTCCTGAAAGCAGAAAATTGGAAGGGGAATATCAGTATGAGAGAAGTGGAGGGTGGAGTGAAAAAAAAAGGTCCAGAGTCACATCATCTGCAGCTTGTGTTTCATGCTGGATAACAGAATGAGGGTGTACTGGGAGGCAGGAAGGGGCGTAACGCAGCTACTGGGTGCCACAGAGAGTGTTGCACATGGACCAGGTGCTGGGAACTATCTCCTCTGCAGATCCAGGAGGTACAGGTGCCTTGTCGTCTCTGCTATGCTTCTCTATATTGTGTGGCACTTTGTCTTGCAGGAGGGAGGGGAGAATGTCAGTAATTGTGCTACTGTGTGTTTGGTTGATGTGTCTGCTACAGTTGAATGGCTGGAGGAATGTTATGAGGCTGGCAGCATTGGTGCGTGAGGGTGAGGTGGAATATCTGGATGCTATGTGTGAGGCGTGAATGCAGGAAACTGTTGCTAGGTGAGTGATTGGAGTGTGGTGCATTGTGAGAGCAGTGTGAGAGATTGGGTTAGTGTGAGGATGAGATGTCATGAGAAGGTGCATTCTCTGACCTTCACTATCCATATGTGGTCATTAGACGTCTTGTAGCACTGCTGTCCGGTCCTCAGATCCATTCGTCAGGAATTGATATCCATGGCCACCCGTCCCCAACCCCTTCTGAAGATAACCTTGAGGTCTTCTGGACCCCTTGGAACCAGGGTATCACTCCTGTCCACTTTCACCAGTAAGATCCCAGTGTCTCTGAGCTGATGGTCCAATTTCTATTGTAGCAATAGTATTCAGCCAGAGCCTCCTGTCATTTAGTACATTTTCCCTTTAAGAGGGACATACTGCCTTTACAAACAATTCAGCAAAGGTTTACGAGACTAATACCTGGAATAGGCGGGTTGTCTGATAAGGAAAGGTTGGACAGGCTAGGTTTGTATCCACTGGAATTTAGGAGAATGAGAGGCGATTTGATTGAAACATATAAAATCCTAAGGGGTCTTAACAGATGTTTCTTCTTGTGGGAGAATCTAGAACTAGGGATAACTGTTTAAAAATATGGGGTTGCCCATTAAAATGGAGATGAAATTTTCTCTCTTGGAGTGTAGTGAGTCTTTGGAACTCTTCCTGAAATGGCAATGGAAGCAGAGTCTTTGAATATTTTTAAGGCAGAGGTGAATAGATTCTTGGTAAGGAAGGCGGTGACAGGTTATCAGGAGTATACGGGGTGCAGATTAAAGATTATAATCAGATCAGCCATGATCTTATTAAATGGCAGAACAGACTTGAGGGGCCAAATGGACAACTCCTGCTACTTGTAGGCATGTTCATAAAAACAGAATGTTGTTCAGCTTCTGAGTCCAGAGGCAGCCACCAGGCAGACACTTTTCTCCACTTGTCCACTTCCACTGGGACCAGCATGGAAATTTCACAAACTGGCATCCCTGTGACCAAGGACTTCTACCTATTTACTGGCTGCGAGGTGATAAACTATGTAATACACAGTAGAAAAATAAACAGGAGATTCAAAAGATAAGAAGAAGAAAGTTCAGAGGATCACTAACCATTGCAACATTAACAAAATTGAGGCACAACAAAGATAATGATAAAGAAAAAGAGAGAATCTAGAGGTGAAAGAGACACAGCCTATCAGTTGACAAGTTTTCTCTACCCTCCCTATGTGTGTGAGCAAGACACATGCAAATAGTTTTAAAGTTTATTTATTAGTGTCACAAGTAGACTTACATTACATTCTTGGAGGGCCGAAGGGCCTGTTTCCTGTGCTGTACTGTTCTTTGTTCTATTAACACTGCAATGAAATTACCCCTAGTTACTGTGAAGTTACCCCTAGTCACCACATTCTGGTGCCTGTTCGGGTACACTGAGGGAGAATTTAGCATGGCCAATGCACCTAACCAACACATCTTTCAGACTGTGGGAGGAATCTGAAGCACCCGGAGGAAACTCACACAGACACAGGGGAGAACATGCAGACTCCGCACAGACAGGCACCCAAGCTGGGAGTCGAACCCCAGTCCCTGGCGCTGTGAGGCAGCAGTGCTAACCACTGCACCACAAATAAAGAAGCAATCATCAAACTGGATAAATTTGGGCTTTATAGGGAATTCCTCCAAAGGACAGTTTTCCTGGGGCATGGATCTTGGTGTCACAAATATTGGAGCCAATGGAAATTGGATATTCATGGAAGCAGATTGGGCAATGAGGAGATTTGAGAATCCATAGCAGATCACAAGTGACCATTGGGCTAAGAATGCCAGTGGAAGATGAAGGAAAATCTAGAAGGGGCCATCAAAAATTGTAGCCGTTAATTGATCTTGCGAGGTACATAAAGAAAATGTGGGGTAAAGTTTCACCTTTAGCAACAAGATGTGAAGTAATGGCCAAGCAGAGCAAAGAGAAGAAAAACAGACACATTTCACATTTTTGGAGAATTGAAATGTTCAAGATTTCCATTGGCCCATTGAAAAGATTCTCATGCAGTTTGTGAGGGTGCACCATAATTATTTCTGCATCAGAATGCAGACACTTGGAAGGCATGTGAAAAGAACCAGGCAATGCCTTGCGCATTGCAATGTTGAAAAGATGAATCCGATTTAAAAGAGGACTGAGAGGGATGATTTGTTCTTATGCCTTGAAGATGAAGGCCATCGAGAATTGCTGAGGAGAAAGGGCAGTGACCAACAATATTTAGCTTCAATGATATGTGAGATTGAAGGAAGGAAGACAAAATCCTCATATGCCCTCCAAAAATAACATCTGGCCAAAGGGAAAATGACCTGAATTAGAAAAAGATGCTGCTCCTTTTTACATAGTCACCCTTGGGACAGATACATATTTGGCAAGGCCATCATTTATTACCCTGCTCTTGATACCTCCTGAAGCTGTGGGAAACATACTTACCTTTTGAGCAAATAAAAAAATAGAGACAGACTGTTGTAGCTGTCTGCAGCTGGGTGACGGGGGGGCTAATGTTTGGAGTACATCCTCAGAAGTCCATGTCAAAGGATTGAAAAAGCTGAAATTATAGAGAAGCCACCAAAGTAAATGAACCTGTATTTAAACATGTGATTACCCAGAGGAACTAGAAGACTTTTCTAAATAAGTACTCAGTAAAGAAAATGTGCTGCTGACCAGATTTCTACTGAGAAATTGATTGAATTTTTGCAGTTAGATAATAATGATAGAATTCCTCATCTCTAAATTATTGATTGTGCCAAAATATGGTGGAGGTTTTGTTGCTGTGCTACATAAGTTTGTTCTGTTCCACATGTTATATAGTTAACAGTTAGAGTGACTTGTAGATAATATTTGAAAATAATAATATTTGTGTTGATTTAGAATTTAGTTTTACACTTTGTAGAATATATGCAAGTGTTTGTTACAGAGAGGGTAAAACCTATTTTAATCACATCTCCATTGACATTTGTTTCCCATCCTCTTTCAGCTCCTGTTGATCTCCCTCCCAAAAGCTTACAGATGGTATCACAGCTTGGAATGGCTCCTGCTCTGCCCAAGACCTCAAGAAACTACAAAGGGTTATGAACGAAGCCCAATCCGTCATGCAAACCAGCCTCCCATCCATTGACTCTGTCTACACTTCCCGCTGCCTCGGCAAAGCAGCCAGCATAATCAAGGACCCAACGCACCCCGGACATTCTCTCTTCCACCTTCTTCTGTCGGGAAAAAGATACAAAAGTCTGAGGTCATGTACAAACTGACTCGAGAACAGCTTCTTCCCTGCTGCCAACAGATTTTTGAATGGACTTACCTCACATTAAGTTGATCTTTCTCTACAGCCTAGCTATGACTGTAACACTACATTCTGCACTGTCTCCTTTCCTTCTCTATAAATGACATGCTTTGCCTGTACACTGCGCAAGAGACAATACTTTTCACTGTATACTAATACATGTGACAGTAATAAATCCGATCAAATCAAATCAAAGACATGCCATGGCACACGTGTCAGGCCAGTCAGGGAGGCCCTGATATTTACCAGGATGGGCTTCGTAAGTAGCGGGAGGAGAAGTTTTGGTCAGCGCCTGCTAGTTCTGGTTTTCCTGCACACTGGACAATATTTATGATGCAACATTGTTCTCAGTTTCCAAACAGGTTCTCTGCTTAGAAGTCAATTTGATTGACAGGCTTACTTCACTGCCAGGGCTGCACGGGGAGATGCTCTAGAGCCTGGAACAGGTGAGGTGCACACACCCGGGTTAGAGGGAGCTTGAGGTGAATGGTGGAGGTGGCAGTTGCTGATCTCAGAATGGGGAGGATGCGAGGCAGAGGCGATGGTTCTGAATCTGGGGACATATGATCACTTGGTAGGAGTGTTCTGTTCCCTCTAACTTCTGCTTGTTGTGCAGCTGACATGTTACACTGTATGGCCCCTTTAGGGTTGATGCGAAGCTACACATACATGCACTTTTTTAATATAGTGGAAAGAGTGGCGAGAACCAAATGGAGTAACTAAAGAACTATTTATTATTCAGATATAGCTATTTACAGAGAGTGATAAAGATGCTAACAGTAACAGCAACTCCAGACTGCCTGGCGAAGCCCACATTCAGCCCCAGGACTTCCTTCCTTCAGCCCATATGGCCTAACGAGTCATGTGACCCTCCAAAACTTTGCCCCTTAAAGGGGCTCACAACTGCAACCTTAAAATAAATTTTGCTTACACATGGCTTGTTGGATCCCTGCACAGCATATTCCCAATTGCTGAGCGACTACGAATTCATACAGCTTAGGGGGTACATTGAAAATATGTCTTTGGTTCCAGGGATGCTTCTGATGGTGAGCAGGAAAGAGGGTTGGTGCTGGACTAGAAACAATCCTGCTCCTGCTAGACCACAAGCAGTGCTCGATAGTAGTCCATACCTCCCTTTAGCTTTTAGCGTTAAACCTGGAGATCTGTTCAATCTGAGGCATGCAACCACAATGACCAGCCCATCTCGTGGGACTGGGTTCAATACTCACCAGCTCCTGTCCCCATAACCTGAGCTGCTTCTGTTAAAACTGGAAGTGGGCCCATTAGAGCTGAATTGGGTACAGGTTGAGATTTGTAAGATTTTCACATCTCATCCAACCCGAACCCAATTGTTTTTGGGGATTAGAATTATATCCTGCATGTTAATAGACAATTTAACTATCTGGGCATTATCACCAAGCTCCAGCATATGTGCACTTCCATCATGGCTCCCTGGATAGTCATTCAAAGCAAAACATTGGCTGATTCCTCCTTTTTGAACCAAAAGGTGTGGGGATGAAGTGAAGCCCTCATACTACCTCCACAGTAGCGAGTGGCTAACTCATCACAAAGCAGAAATTGAGCTTGGAACTTGTCTGATTCATATGGCTCAGTGACTTAACTGCTTCAATTAGCTGATCCAACAAAGAAGATTATTTATGACTGCAGATTATACAATAATTGGAACCTTTTTTTTACAATAACTGGTTTCATTTAACTTTCCCGGTGAATGTGTTTTACATCCAGATGTAGCTCAGCAATGTGAGGCTGGCCATTTTCAGGATAAGAGAGAGCATTCTTCTTTTAATAGATTGCAAATGTAAATGCCCCTGATGCGTCTGCTCCCAGACATCTGCTTTGGCAGTGTTTTCTAGAGAATGACAATGAGCTTTCAAGATCTATTTGTCTTCCCTTTCTTTATTTCATGTCTTATTCATTTGATCCGTTTTAGAGTAGGGCTAATGTCTGGTTGTGCATTGGAAAGTTTTGAGCAGCTCACTAGGGAAGACTAACTGAAGTGGTTTTCCATCGTCATCCTCATGATTACATCTTCAGAGTACTTTCTCCTAGGTGGACTGCAACTCAGGCGGAACAGCTGCACAAATCATGTAGAATAGAAGGGTGGAGGTCGACATGGATCAATCAGACACCGATATCCAGGCTGCATCTCAATTCAGTATTCAGAATGAGTTTTTATGGTAGCGTGGTCCCTTTAAAGGGGGCATTCCCTAAGGACCACATGATCGGACCAGACCCTATGGGGTGTCAAGGCAGGAAGCTGGGCCAGTCGAGTGCGTGGGTACATATCCTGGACCGGGGGAGGATATGCAGTTGAAACTAAAAAGTAGTAGTGTACAGTCGCATAGTTATTCTGTCTGACCCTGTTGTAAATGTAATTATTTGTTCGTTGGCAAAAAAGCCTTTTATGCTTTAGCCTCATCGAGTCGCCCTTGATTTATTACAGTTTTCCAGTCTCTATTTGCCAGGGTTGTCTGGAGTGGGGCCTGAACATTATTCTTTTGACTCTGAGGTGGAAATATTAACACTGGAATCATTGACCAATCTGTTCTGATGCAAGGACCTGACCAGATAGCAACCCAGTATTTAGGGACTGCATTGTAATCTCTATTCACAAAGAATAGGTGGTGCAGTGGTCTCACATCGCCAAGGACCCGGGTTTGGTTCCCGGCTTGGGTCACTGTACGTGTGGAATTTGTACATTCTCCCTGTATCTGGCTGGGTTTCCTCCAGATGCTCCGGTTTCCTCACACAGTCCAAAGATGTGCGGGTTAGGTGGCTTGGCCATGCTAAATTGCACCTTAGTGTCAGGGGGATTAGCTAGGGTAAATGCATGGGGTTATGGGGATAGGCCTGGAGATTGTGGTCAGTGCAGACTAGATTGGCCTCCTTCTGCACTGTAGGATTCTATGATTCTATGATTCTAATATTTCGAGTGAGGATCAAACCTTTCTGACTCAGAGGCAGGAAGGTTACCATTAAGCCAAAGCAGTGTACACTCTGGGTATAGCATCAGGCTGTGACTTTTCCATTTAAATTCCTGTACCTGAATTCAGTGAAGATGAGAAGCTGAACTTTACAGTAAACCTCTACCTCTGAAATCACAGCCACTCACCCACACGGTTCCCTCTCGGCTGGATATTCTGGCCAGTGCTGGGCTCTGATGTTGGCTCGATAGGGGGGAGTCCTGAGCCTGCCCATGTCCTCAGCTCACCCATCTCCTAAATGACCATCCACGCATTTGTTGTGTCACTAAGAACACCATTCAGAGGTCACACAGTGATGCCAGGCTGGCAGTCCCAGCAGGAAAGGTAGGTGTGGCTAAGGCAGGCAAGTGAACATGAGGATACATCATCACTGATGCACTCTCAGCTGTCTTCAAAGAGGCTATAAATTAACAATCTCTGAAGCAGGTGGAGCCATCAAAGGAAAATCCTCCAGAGGAGTATTAATAGGTGGGGCTGTGGCCCTTCAACCCCACAGTTCGTCAGTGGCACGTGACGTCTTTGACTCCGATAACCCCTTGCCCTGATAGCCACCTTGATTGAGTTTAGCCTCCGTCCATGGCATGGATCTAATCCAAGGTGGGTAACATATTGGCACCGGCACAAACTGACCCCTAAACATGGCTTTAATTGCAGCAATTGTCTGCCCACCCACTCGGAATGAGCAGTTGACCCAGTTCCCAGCCTACCCCTTCCTGGAAGCGGAAATGCATCAGAGAGTCATCTCTACGTGACTTCCCCCTGTCGTCCTGATCCCCCTGCATCCAACCCTGTCCCAACACACCGGATATATTCAGCCAATAGCCTCCACTCAGCGTCTGCCTAAATCAGTGAGGTTGTATTTGCAAATTTAATAGAGTGGGGAGATCAAGCCTTTTATACCCCGATAAACTGGGCCCCCACATCATATATCATACTGACCTCTAAGATTTACTTCATTCCATTTCTTATTTTCACTTTCGCACTGAGCTTTTGTGAATGGCTCAGTAATAAAATTTTGAGACTATTTGCATCATTGTTTTGGAGATGTTCCATTCCAATTCTACATTATAATTCCTCCCTTAATCCAATGTCACTAAAAAAGACTTATACCTAATCTCTGAACTCTTATCTATTTTCTGAAAACATAAGAAGTCAAAAAATACATCACGTGTAAAGGTAGTTACTTGGTGATGCCTTGCATTATCAGATCTTTTATGGATGTTCCGAGAATGATTTAATAATTTATTTATGACATGTCTTCTGCAGCAAGACATTTGGGAAATAAATTTTGTTTCTCAATGTCAAAAAGTTCAATCTTCTTTTAAAAGAAATGTCAGCTCCTTTACTGAGTGCAATATTGAAGTGTCTTATACAACTGCCCCAAGGCATACATCAGCAAAGGACTTAGCTTTTCTTTATCAGCGCATGTATATACTTTGCTCTCACCAAGCTGAAAGTTACCACATAATGTTCAAAGATCTAACAGGTTCAACCTTCGTTTTTCAAGATTGCTTGTAGCTCTCTTCCACTGTTTAATCGGTCCCAAGCATTTGGCACTTGGTTTCCTTGTCAAAAGTGTTATACTGTCAAATCAGCATTTCTACACAAGCTGAACTGCAGATGATTATGGCTACAGGGCTGGTGCCACAGGAAAAGATTCACATTCCTAGGAGATTGGAATGATTTCTGGAACAGTGGGAACATGTGTCATTCATTTGAACCAAAATGACATCCATGTCTAAACGGTAGTGGCAAGAGTTTAAAGTAATATGTTAAGGAGATGGAGAAAATCTAAGTTTGAGACAAAACAGGAAGAGTAGCATCGATAAAATAGTTCAAATGGTGGCAGAAGACTGTATGAAAATGATTAATGGGAAAACACCATGAAAGAGAAAGGGAAGAGTATAAAGTCGCAAGAGATGAAAATGCTGTTGTGGAAGGGCAAGGGATACAAACTGAAATGAAGACAAAACAGGAAAAAGGAAAAGGGTTCTGACAAATTGGAACCAGCATTTGCAAGTGTATGTACAAGGATATGCATGTGAATGCATAAATGTTCAAGTCCCATGCCAAATTAAAAAGCATTAATAACTAAGAAGAGATGTGAGTGGTAAGCAAAACTGAGACGGGACTATGTTCTGGCAGGGAGCAAAATACTGCAGATGCTGGAAATCTGAAATAATTTTCACCACTCACTGTGGAAAGGCATTTCTTCGAATACCCAATTTGCTTTCTTGGTGACTAACTTATACTGATGGCCTCGAGGTTGATTGGCCAGAATTTGACATTGCCTAGGTAGATGCATGCCCAACCCAAAAGCATGTGAAATCGCTCACAAAGATGTCATCGCCCACTCACAATATTTCAGTCAGAAGCGTGCCAGCTGACAATCAAGCTGATTAAGGGGCCAATTGAAAGCAATTTTCCGTGGCCCAGCTACTTTCAGCTTTACAGGTGGGCCAATTGTCCAGGTGCTCTTTAGCTTTTAGCTGCAACCTTAATACAGGGCAGAACGAAATGTCAGGGCTGAAATAAAATCTAAAAAAATGTCTGGGAACGGAGGTTTGTGTTCGAATGTGCTGCCTGGACACTGCAGCATTTTTCCATTGGGATTTATTTTGTACAGCTCTGCAGCAGTTCCCTTGAGGGAGTCCATTAGAAGGACCCTCCCGCACCATCTCTTTTCTCGGTACTCACCCTCTTCTTGCCCTCTGCGGCAACACTGAGCTTTTCCTAACACACATTTCATGCTGGCTACCCTTAGATTAGCTAATCAGCGTGAAATCTCGTTCCAAGGTCCATTGTGGCCGGAAGCGTTTCTGGGCCCACTGCACGCCCAACGGTTGTCAAATTCAGGCCACTGGACGGAATTTTCCAGCATTTCCCGTCAGCGGAGTCTTCCGGTCCCGTTGAAGTTGGCCCCTGGGTTCCCTGACGGCAGGACGGACGAGTCATGTAACTTACCATCGATATTGACGGAACGGGAAGGTCCTGCCGATTGCCAAAAACCCACCTCCTCTGTGGGAGTACCTGCTGCGTGATGGGACTGGAAGATTCCAGCCATCCTCTCTGTATCTACTCTATCAAAATATTTCAAAATTTTTAATTTTTCAATTATTCCTCTAAAAATAAACTATCGTACATAGTTTGCTTCTTCTATAGCCTTACTAACCTGTATAGCTACTTCTAGTGAATCTGAAACAAGGATAATAAAGACTACTGGGATATATTTCATGCTTCATTCAGAAAACAGATTGTTTCTTCCCACTAACCTCCTCACCAAGAGCAGCATTGTTCTGGGTTGGCATTCTCCAGTGCTGGCAGGCCTCCAGTATCTTAATAATTGGTTTTGCAGTGCATTCAATTGTGTCATTCCCTCAAATATTGTGGACTGGATATGACTACAAGCCTTACAATATTCCTATGGTTTGTATTAAAAGAAACAAATTCCACTTCAGAAATATATAAATTGTGAATGATACGCTGTTATGATCCTTGACCAGGCCCCCAAGACTTTGGTAAGTTTTGGCTAGGGACCAATAACTTTTTGGACAAAGTTTGAAATTCAAGGCACTTGCTCAGTGAATAAAGCCACAAGCTTCCACAGGTTTTGAACAAACAAAAATAAACTTCATTTTACAAAGTCAGAAAGGAAAAAACAATTTACAATATATAACTTGTACTCTGACATTCAGGGTTTATACGAGGTGCCTGTGAATTAAAAAGCCAATTATGGTCAAACACACCACACTACACAATAAATGACAGATGTGACCAAGACAGAATCCATGGATTTCTCAACAATCTGCCCAGACAACAGTGAGTCAATCGATCTCCCTGAAACTCTGATTCTCTCAAGAGGCATTCTGGTTTTCACCTTTGAAGACCTTATCTTGGAATTCTCCCCAAAAGTTCTCCAACCCAGATGGCTTCAACAATGGCCTACCTCACAGAGATTTCAATCTTCTCTTCCGAGATTCAGTTGCTTTGGATTCTTATGTATACATTCAACCAACACCTTACAAACACAACTTCAGATCTTAGGCTATACCGAGCAGGATACTACTACTTTAAGGGATTACCTTTGCCCCAGTGGCCTGCAGCATGGATTCACCAATCTTTGACTGCCTTCTTGAATCCTCAAGACTTCTTCTGGGCCCTCTTTGATTACCAGGACTTTTCTTGAGCCCACTTCACTGAAAGTGCACTGCCTGCAGTCCTCTCTAATTTTGAGCCTGTTGCACTGTTCATCTCGTTTTGACTCTTCTATTCATTCGGGGAAAATGGGTATCGCTGGCTGGGCCAACATTTATTACCCATCCCTAATTGCCCTTGTTCAAAGGGCAGTTGAGAGTCAACCACATTGCTGTGACTCTGGAGTCACATGTAGGCCAGACCAGTTAAGGATGGACTTCCTTCCCTGAAGGACATTAGTGACCACTCCATCTGACGAAGGAGCAGCAAGCTCCGAAAGCTTATGGTATTTGCTACCAAATAAACCTGTTGGACTTTAACCTGGTGTTGTGAGACTTCTTACAGTGCTTACCCCAGTCCAACACCGGCATCTCCACATCAGGACATTAGTGAACCAGGTGGGTTTTTCTTACAATCAACAATGGTTTCATGGTCATCATTAGATTTTTAATTCCAAATATTTTTTTATTGAATTCAATTCCACCATCTGCCATGGCAGGATTCGAACCCAGGTCCCCAGAACATTAGCTGAGTTTCTGGATTAATAGTCTAGAGATAATACCGCCAGGCCATTGCCTCCCCATGGCTTGGGACCTTTTCCTGAACCGGTCCCCTCTCTGGGAATCTTCTTTCGACCTCTCCCTGTCCCCTGCCTGGGACAGTTTCCTGCAATGGTGCCTCTTCCCAGTCATCTGACATGGGATTTTGTTCCTAATGCAGCCCACTCCTGGTTTGTGCATGCCCAAAAGTTCCAAAGCTCTCCAATAAGGTAAGTTTGGCTTTCGTAACATGCACATAATAAGACTGAGAAAACTTGGGAAATGACTAGTACTGGTCTGAAGTGGAGTTCCCTTTTAAGGTATACAAGACTAGTTCAGACCCCTGCCAATCATTTCCCACATTTCACTAGTTTTTCTTCTGGGTAATGACAATTTTCTCGGAGACAGGAATGAAGAATTCATCCTGAAAAGATTTTGTGCACTGAACATGTTTGAGTAAGAAACATATATTTAAATTCGTAACTCGGTCAATTAAATCATAGCTCATAACATTGGTCACGGCACACAAATTGTGGATATATGGCATTATAATTAAGATCATTAAACCACAAATTTAGCTTTTGACTGTAAAGTTAAATTAAAATTGAAATAAATTGCACAGCTGGTGGTTCCTTTAGTATGATTTCCAAATGCTGATTAAGTTTTCTTTGTCATTGGCTGTATGTTGCAGAACAAAGTGAATACATTGGCTGTACATCTATAACATCTGAGAAACTTTTCATCATGTTTGCAAAATTATGCCGCTGTCTGCAAGACTTCTTGAATTATAGATCACAATCTAAAGTGAAACATTTGCTTCATGTAATTCATTCTGTGAATGACAAATGTTTCTATTGTTGATACCACATTGATAGATATTTCCCTACAGTGGTAAGCAGTGCTATATGTATCTCCAATGTGGATCTTGCCTCACAGCCTGCATGGCAGCTACAGACTGATGATGTAAATTTGAAGTCCTGACATTTGAGTTGAACACGTCATTCTTAGAAAACTGTAGCAATGTGTCATTTTCATTGGATCTCAAAGATCAAAGCTATCTGGATTTTTTTACTTGCTTCTCCAGAATAACTTCCATGTCTGGTAAATAATCGTGTGTTGGTAATTCAATGATTTCTAAAGGTTTTACTGAACAATCTATTAAACTATCTTTTCAATTACATATTTTCCATGGACTCTTGTTCACTTCTCAATTTTTCATATGATAAACGAACTTCTAGCGTTGTAGTTAGTTCTTTTTCAGTCGGTTATGAAAGTAGCCTGGGTGTTTCAGCAATAAGTAGCCTTAACATAGCTCCTCAATGACATTCCTGGAGTGTTGCTGCTGGGGTTCTGCTGCTCCTTCAATGGCAATGTTTCAATGGTTATATTTTGCTGTCTCCCACAGTAACAAAGGCTTTAAGAATGAACAGAAAGCGCTTAAGCTAATCGCTATTACTTGCATGCATCTTTTAAGTGTTTCCATTAGATTTAGGAAAAGAGTTCATCTCTTACTAAGAAATTGACGTTGAATGTTTTCTTCACTTCTTTTCTCTCATGGACAGTGCTGAGCTGGACCTACTTCCTTGACCTCCTGAGGGCCTAAGACACCAGGACAGGGTGTCAGGATGTTAGGGGGCAGTGCACCATTAGCACTGCCAAGGCATATGGGCTGAGGGGGACCTAATTGGGGCTGAGTGGTCATTCTGGGGGGAGGTGGGCTGCAACTTTTCTGTCGGGTCACGGTGGGAGACACGCGTCTTCGGCCTTGAACAGGGATTTGCGCATGCGGCAGGAACACATGCGCATCTCCCAGAGCCGGCGAACAGTCACCGGTCAGACCATGCTGGAAACCGACGGGAAGGCAGATAAGTCATTTAAATCTTTTCTGCATGTATTTTAAATATGTTTATTAGTTAATCATCAGGACCTTTCAGGTCCCGATTGAATCCCCCACCTTGCCAGGAGTACTTCATTCTGGCCGGGTTCAGACTCACTCCCCATGTTCGGGGAACTAGTGGGAGACCTTGCCAGAATGAAGGGGGGGCAATCGGGGGCCCCTAGGGGGTCGGGTGGCGGGGGTTGATGCCCCCTGGACATGGGCACCCTGGCAGTGCCAGCCTGTGCCCCCGGCACTGCCCAAGAGGCAAAGTGCCCATGCCCAAGGGGCACCTTGGCACTGCCCTTCGGGCATTGGGGTGCCAAGGGGGCAAGGCCTATTATGGGCAGGGCCTAGGGGTGATCGGTGGGGTAGGGGGTCCCGCTGCCACTCTGCATTCAGGATCAGTCTGGGATGGAGGGAGGGCAGTGTGATTGGGGCAGCTGGGGGGGGTGGTCTGCTGGGGTGGTGGCTGCCTCCGGGGGGGGGGGGTTTGACCCCGGGTGGGTCAGCGGGGAGGGGGTGTCTGCTGGGGTGAGGGGTGTGGGGTGATCGCCACTGCTGGGGAAGGTGGACTGTACATCGGGATGTTCTGGGGCAGGGGGGGTCAGGGCTGGCCTGGGAATTGTTCTGGGGGCCGAGATTGGGCCATGGGGGGGTGGGGCTGGAGGGGCAGTACTGCGGGCATCCCAGGCTGGCCAGCAATCGAGCTAGCCAGCAAACAGGGAGTCTGACAGATCGGGGCCACTGCACATCCGCAGAGTTCCAGAACTGTCAAACTCCGGCGCAAATAGGCCCTCCCGCCCCGGGTTTTAATGAGATTCACGACTGGGACCTCAGCAGTGCACAGAGTGCCGAGATTCCGGTGGGAAGCTGAACTGACAAAACAGTTGGGATTTAGAATAGTTCTCCCACCAATTCAGCACTTTTGGGAGAATCGCGGCTTTGATTTCTGACATTCATGGAAGCCTGTTCCAAAAACTGATCGGATTATTGATACAATCTCTGTGTTGAGGGAGTTCATGCAAACAGAAATTGAATCAAAATGCTGCCACGCATCTGCAAACCTGCAAGGGGGGGGAATAATCCAATGTTGTTTTCACCAAATCAGCTGAGGATGTCTCCTACACAGCATTAATACTGTACTTTATATAACAGTGAATTTCAAATGCTGGTGCAAGTGAGACTTTTGTTTCCTGATAAATCACGACTCCACTGACCTGGCAGCTCCCAACTATTCAATGTGTGCATCAGATGAAAGCCACAGCTCAACAGTGCTTTTCTTTTGCCTGAACAAAAAAATGTGTTTACTCATTTATACATTCATTGGAAATGCTATTAATCTTTAAAACTGCTCAAATAGTGTGTTTGAGAACTAGATCAATGTTTAGATTTTATTTCTACAAGTTTGTATAGTTAGGTTGACACTTGTTAGAGTAATTTTGCAGAATCTAACACACATCCTTTGCTCAGAATGCCAAACAGATGGCAGATTAGCTACAAAATGAATTGAAAGCAAATCTCCATTTGCTGTTGGAAATTATTCAAGTTGCACATTCTACCTTGCTAGACTTTGAGTTCAGATGCCACTATCTTCATCGTCACACCCCTCTATGCCCCACTTCTCACGCACACAGACATGCACACACACCCCTTTATGTGTATATCTTGGAGTAGGATCCATTCAGATAGATGCCAAAACAATCTGGTGGTTGACTTAAAACTTGATTGCTCAATCACAGCTCACACATTTTCACAACTACATCAGTCATTTCATCTGGTGTGAACTGCTCACCCCTCTCATTACAACAATTTAATTTTAATCCCCAGGTTGAAAACAAATAAATGTGGGAATTGTGAAGCAAGGTACATAATCATGGTGACGTTTGCATGCATTCATGCACCCATGCAACAACGAACAACAATGACAACATATTATATTTATTATGTAAGATATTTAAAGTAAAAAAGTAAAAGTAAAGAAAAATTTATTTATTTGTCACAAGGCTTACATTAACACTGCAATGAAGTTACTGTGAAATTCCCCTAGTCGCCACAGCCCGGCACCTGTTGGAGTCAATGCACCTAACCAGCACGTCTTTCCGAATGTGGGAGGAAACTGGAGCACCCGGAGGAAACCCACGCAGACACGGGGAGAACGTGCAAACTCCACACAGACAGTGACCCAAGTCGGGAATAGAACCCAGGTCCCTGGCGCTGTGAAGCAGCAGTGCTAACCACTGTGCTACGATGCTGCCCCATTTATAGCGTAGAAGTGGCCATTTGGCCCAGCAGATCCATGATTGCATTTTTGTTCAATAATGAGCTGCCTCTTAGACATTACTCATCTAATTCTATCAACATATCCTTCTATTCTTTTTCTCCCTCATATATTTATCTAGCTTCCCCTTAAATGCACCAATACCATACTACTCAACTGTTATATGTGGTAAAAGATTCTATATTTGAATCACTTTTTGGTAAATATTTTTCTGCAGAATTTCTCATTGGATTTATTAGTGACTATCTCATATTTATGGTTCTTAGTTCTATTATCACCCACATGTGGAAATATCTCCTTTATACCTATTCTATTAAGCCCTTTCATAATCCTAAAGCTCTCTACTCAGTAACTACAGCCGTACTCATCTGAAAATGTATGATCACGGAAGTGAAACAATCTTAAGCCTAGTTTTTACTTGGATGGGGGAATGTCAGATGCAGTAAGAAAATCAACCCAATGCAGCTAGGAGTCACTAGCGAGGGAAATGCTGACAGCTCCTCTGGGGCTACCATGATAAGAAATGGCTACAACAGCTCAGCAACAGGCACCATTGAAAGCAGCAACCCCTAATGTCACTTGGTAGCTACGTGTTTCATGCTTCTGGTAGAACCTGCCTTTCAAGAATTATCCTTCATGGCCATCAGCAATTGTGCATCAAATGAAGACACCCACCTAAATGGCTGTGTGTCCATTATCTCTTGTAAATGAAAGGATGCCAATACATAATCTTAAAGACATCTACCCAGTTATCCCCCAGTCCTAAAGAGACTCAATGGTTGCTATTTTACCATTTTTATTCAAAGTGCTGGGCAGACTTGAAACTGGGAGAGTTTCAGATCTGTCTTTTGGGCAGGTTTTCAGGCCCCCCCATTCACATTCTGCCTGCAAAAATATCAGAAAGCCTGTTGTTCACTGCAGAAGCCTGTTGAGGGGGGGATTAATGTGCCCGAAACCCTGCAGAGGGAGGTAGTGCGCATGTGCAGATCTCTGATGCGGCACATGCGCATTCGCAGTAGCAGAAGGCTGACAGCAAAGAGAGTGCAGGCTGCCTGAAGCAGCTCCCCCTCCCTCCCCCCCGCCCCCCGCAATCACGGGGGCTCATGGCCCGAGATATAGTCCCCGCCAACCTCCCTCATCGCCCAGACTGATTGCAGACTCCCCGCCCCCCACCAATCAAGACCCCCCACTCCCCCCACTGATCGCAGACTCGCTGTCCTCCCCCCACCAATCACAGACTCACTGCCCTCCCCCCCCGCCGATCCCTGCAGTTTGGCAGCGGGCCCCCTCTCCCTCCCTACCCCCCCACTGATCACTGCAAAGTTTCAGCGAGCTCCCTCTCCCCCCCAACCCCCACCATCACTGCAGAGTGGCTGCAGGCCCCCTCTCCCTCCCTCCCCCCTATCGATCCCTGTAGAGTGGCTGCGGGTCCCCTCCCACCATTTGTCCCTTCTCCCCATTAGCCCCTCCCCATTAGCCCCTCCCCATTAGCCCCACCCCCATTAGACCCAAAAGCAGGCACAACACGATGGTAAAATTGCCACCAATGTGTTTAATTTTTCCTGATATGTATAACATTTCAGTTCAGGTATCATTCTGGTATATTACTTTGCCACCTTCTCCAATGCTCCTTATGTCATTTTCCTGAAATAGAGACCAGAGCACATCCTCCAAGGGTGTTCTAAGAAAAGCTAAATGTGCATTTAACGAAACATCTCTGTATTTTAAATCTATCCCAGGCGGGAATTTCCAATATCGGGGTGAGCAGGACTGGAAAACTTCATTCATAGTTTGAAAATATTTTGCAGATCCACATCTCTGACGATGCTTCATCATCTATCATGGTGCATCATTGTTCTGTTTCTGTTAGTCACCCTTGCGCATAGTAGACGGATCTATGTTCATTGTCTGTCTGCACTTGAAATAAAAATTTTCCTACACCTGTCAACAATGCATCTGCTGCTGTTATGGAGGGAGTGGGGGTGTAGTGATAACATCACTAGACTAGTAATCCAGAGGCCCAGGCTCCTGCTCTGGGAATAAGGGATCAAATCCCATCATAGCTGCTGGTGGAATTTGAATTCAAAAAAATAAATCTGGAAATGTAAGGCTAATAATGATGACCATGACAACCATCATCAAATATCCTTAAGGGAACAAAATCTGCCACCCTCCCCAGTTTGACCCACACTGCATCCCCGCAGCAATGTGGTTGACGTTTACCTGCCTTCTGCAATGGCCTTGCAAGCCACTCAGCTCAAGGGATGGGCAATAAATGCTGGCCTTGCCAGTGATACCCACACCCCATGAAAGAATAAAGAAAACAACACTAAGGGTGTTAATTCAGTGTCGTAATATGCTAAGATTTCTAAAGAGATTAAAAGTTGTTCAATCCTTTCAAAGGCATTTTGTTGGTCCACATTCCAACACCATTGTTGACCCTGTCTCAACAGCTCTCAGCATTGCTAAATTTGATGGGAACTTGCCTACTTGGTTGATAATCCTGGACGATGGAAGCTCAGCAATGTTCCTGGTGTTGAAAATTCTCTGATTTCTTTTGCTTTTTGTGGATCAACTGCGATTCCAGTGCCTTGTACCATGTGACCCAGAAACTAGCTTACAGGTTTTGTGAACTCATGTTTTTCATTCAATGTTAGATCTGCACCCAGGAAGACTATCAAGACACTCTAACTCTGTGATCATGTTCTTTTCTCATGGAGCCATATATGTTGTTCGTCGGGCATATTGCTGCTTCTATACTTTCTAGAGTGTGTAACATTGTTCTCTGGAAATTTTCTGGATTAGGCACTATTCTAAAGGGCAATATACTGAAACTAGTTTACAGTCTCCTCTGGAGGCATGGGTTCATATCCCACTCCTGACAGTGATTTGGGAGGCATGGTGGCACAGTGGTTAGCACTGCTGTCTCACAGCGCCAGGAATCTGGGGTCTGTTCCAGCCCTGGGTGACTGTGTGGAGTTTGTACATTCTCTCCGTGTCTGCGTGGGTTTCCTCTGGGTAGTCCGGTTTCCTTCCACAGTCCAAAGCTGTGCGGATTAGGTTGACTGGCCATGTTAAGTTGACCCTTAGTGTGAAGGAGATTAGCAGGGTAAATATGTGGGGTTATGGGGACAGGGCCTGGATGGGATTGTCGTTGGTGTAGGCTCGATGGGCTGAATGGCCTCCCTCTGCACTGTAGGGGTTCTATGAGTCTATGAAACAAAAAGAGTAAATGATGTTATAAATGTGATCAATAATCTGGATTCTTTGTCCAGAGGCAACTGCCAAAATCTACTGTTCACATCCAATTTGGTAAATAAAATGCTCTTGGCTAATGTGACAAGGCTCTCATCCACTGAGGCCATCTTGTGGATCTCATATGCCACTGGTTTGTTTAATTGAGTTAAAGCCACCCAAACTCCTACAGAGTGGTTTGGCTTTGGGATCATAACCATTCCTGAACACCATTTTGTTGACATGATGACGGGTGAGAGAACCTCTCACTGTTACATCTTTTCAATTGTGACAATTTAACTTTGTTCCAAGTGACTGAGGGACTTCCTTCAGGGTAAGCTGGCAGATTGGTTTAGCATCAGCTTATCGGGTGATATCGTACTCGATCTTTAACTTCCCTAGGCCTGTAAACAATTTTGGAAATTATTTGCAAAATGTGCTGTTGTAGTTCTCATCAGAAACGTCATCCACTTCATAGATGAATTGCAGTTTTCGGCATGTCTTTCTGCTAAGTAAAGATTACTCTTGATTTTGAATGACATCAAGGGGTTCAAGATTTTTTCATCTTCATATTTCAGCTTTGTAGTGAGTTGGCATTTCATTCTCATTCCCAGGGAAGGCAAGAGACCCATGCCCCAGCTGACCAAAAAGGCCTGGACGGAAGTCGTCGCCCAGGTCAGTAAGCAAGATCTTGTCTGCTGCACCTGGTTTCAGTGGCACAAAAGCTTCAATGATCTTCCATGATTGGCAAGGGTAAATGCAGAGATGGCATTGACCTGCGTGGAAAGATGTAATTAGATCTCCATTCCCCTGTTTCTCTGTGTATACCAACTGACATTGAAATCTGCCCTGCCGAGGCTGGACTGTCAGCACAATAGGCCGCTGTACATTGGAGGGGAAGGTGGTGCCGCAGTGAAATGGCTCACTAGCTACCCTTGTCGGAGAGCGCCACTGAACTGGTGCGGGAGTCCCCAATCTACTGGTCCTCATCAGGGGCGAAACTGATGCTCTGGAGCTAGATTTCCGCTGGACAGCTCACTCCTCCAGCCTTGGTGAGCCTGGGATAATGGTGTCTTTGGACTCCCCTCCTGCCTTGGCCTCTTTGCTGGTTCTGCATCAACTGAGTCCATGCCTCTCCTCTTGTAGTTCTTTCCCTGGGAAGCTGCCATTTTCATCTGGCCCATCTCCCTCCTGTCCCTCTCTTCCTCTTCAGGGGAGGTCTCACCAGCAGAATATATGATCCCAATCGGATCAGATGCAGAGGACTAGTGCCTTGCAAATGAGGGATCACTGTGCTCTGATCCTCAGGAAAACCTTCCAGAGAAGTCCTGAAATGCTGAAAGGTTGGATTCAAATGCTTAAGAATAACCAGGAAACTCAAGGAAAGCTCTTTACTTAGACAGCTACGAACTCTCTATCACAGAGAAAGTGCTGCTGTTCCAGGGGCATTTTAACCTACCCTTGGATGGGGAAATGTGAAAAGTGAGATGGGTGTCCATCTATTTTGCCCAGCGATGAGCTGAAAAGCGCACAGGTGACATGAAATCGCATTCTATTGGATTTTAATGGCCTGAATTGGCCCTTTAATTGTTGGTGGGTGGGCATCTGATTCATGTGATTCAGACCTCATGCCCAATATCATTTTCTGCAAATTCACGCACTTCACACAGCCACCCAAGCAATGTAAAATTCGAGCCATGGATACCAAGATTAAAATTCTGCAAGAAGAATGGGCTGGGAAAATATTTGGTTCATAAAACTAATTTGGACATTCAAGTTCTCTACTTACTGATTCATATAAAAGAATAGATACAACTTTAAAGTGGGGACATCTTGTTAATTCATTTTAACATGATTTTACATTCCAGAACCAACCAGGTGTCAAGAGTCATAGAGGTTTCCGTCATGGAAACAGGCCCTTCAGCCCAACTTGTCCATGTCCCCCAGTTTTTACCATTAAGCTAGTGCCAAATAACAATGGACCCAGCACCAATCCCTGAGGCACACCTCTGGTCACAGGCCTCCAGTTTGAAAAACAACCTTCTGCAACCACCCTCTGTCTTCTGTCATCTCCTGACACCGCTCGACAATCACCAGGCAAGACTGTTCTCTTCCTGTGGGGGAGCACTTCAGCGGTCACAGACATTCAGCCTCTGATCTTCTGGTAAGCGTTCTCCAAGGCGGCCTTCACGATACATGACAGCGCAGAGTCGCTGAGCAGAAGCTGATAGCCAAGTTCCGCACACATGAGGACTGCCTAAACCAGGATGTTGGGTTTATGTCACACTATCAGTAACCCCTACAGCTTGCCTCCTGGACTTGCAGAATCTCACTGGCTGTCCTGTCTGGAGACAATACACATCTCTTTAACCTGTGCTTAATGCTCCCTCCACTCACATTGTCTGTATCTTTAAGACATGGTTGGCTGTAGAGATTTGCATTCTAATCAGTATTCTGTAACTTGATTTTGTGTCTCTGCGCCCTGTTTGAGAGCAGATTTCCACTCCATCTGACGAAGGAGCAGCGCTCCGAAAGCGAATGGTATTTGCTACCAAATATACCTGTTGGACTTCAACCTGGTGTTGTTAAAACTCTTACTGTATTTACCCCAGTCCAACACCGGCATCTCCACATTCTGTCATCAAGCCAATTTTGTATCCAATTGGCTACCTCATCCTGGATCCCTTGAGATTTAACCTTATGCAACAACCTAGCCTGTGGTATCCTGTCAAAGAGCTTGAATAAAGTAAAGATTTCAGAATGGAATACAATAAAAATTTAAAAACTTTTGATAAAATCAAGTTCGAAGAAAGTGCAGGCGCCTGAAGGAGTTTTGATATGCTAATTAGCTGGGAAGCAAGGAAAATTGCTCTTTACTTAAGTGAAGTGAGGAGAATGGACGTATAGAATTTTAGGTGTTAAAACTGCAGAAGAGCGCAAAGCGGAGACAAGAGAATACAGTTCACACATAGGTGCTAAAAGCCTGACTTCTAAAGTAAGTCATTTAGTTGGGAAGAGATTAAAAGGGAAATATGATAAATCAGTAGCTGTGCAGATCTGTACTGACAGTAGAGGTAGGAAGGAGGAAGAAGCACCTGGAAAAGCAGTTATGATCAAAGCCATGCCCAGCTGGAAAGCAGAAGTCTGCCACAAAGCAGAATTCTAGGCTAAAGCTGCTGATTTGAAAACCTCAAGGAAAAATTATGCTGGTCGAAGAATGTTTCCGAAATGCAAAGATAACTAGTGGATGGTAACTTTTAGCTGGATTTAGCTCATGGAGTTTTACTATATGGGATGCCAACATTCCAGTTCTTCCAGTACAGTTACAACATTGGCATCTACCCAACAATGTGGAAAATTGCCCGGGTATGTCCTGTACACAAAAAGCAGGACAATTCCAACCCAGCCAATTACCATCCCATCAGTCTACTCCCGATCATCAGCAAAATTTTGGAAGGGGCCATCAACAGCGCTTTCAAGCAGCACCTGGTCAGCGATGCCCAGTTTTGATTTCACCAGGATCACTCAGCTCCTGGCCTCATTACAGCCTTAGTTCAAACATGGACAAAAGAGCTAAATTCCAGAGGTGAGGTGAGAGGGACAGACCTTGACACCAAGGCCGCATTTGACTGTGTGTGGCATCAAGGAGCCCGAGCAAAACTAGATTCAATGGGTATCAGGGGGCAAATTCTCTGCCAGTTGGAGTTATACCTGGCACAGACGAAGATGGTTGTGGCTGTGGGGGCTCAGTCATCTCAGCTTCAGGACATCTATGCCAGAGTCCCTCAGGGTAGTGTCCTAAGAGCAACAATCTTCAGCTACTTCATCAATGACCTTTCCTCTGTCATAAGGTCAGAAATGGGGATGTTTGCTAATGATTGCACAATGTTCAGCACTATTCTCAGATATTGAAGCAATCCATGTTCAAATGCAATAAGATCTGGACAATATCCAGGCTTGGGATGACATCTGGCAAGTAACATTTGCACCACACAAATGCCAGGCAATGACCATCACCAATAAGAGTCACTCTAACCACCACCCCTTAACATTCAATCATCTCAATCCTGGGACATCACTGCAGGAGCATTTTAGTGTTGCCCAGCCATCTCCAGTTGTTCCATCAATGGTCTTTCCTCCATCATCAGGTCAGATGTGGAAATGTTTACTGGTGATTGCACAATGTTCAGCACCATTCACGACTCCTCAGATATTGAAGCACTTTGTGTCCTTATGCAGCAAGACCTGGATAATATTCAGACTTGGCTGATAAGTGGCAAATAACATTCGTGCCACTCAGTGCCAAGCATTGACCAACTCCATCAAGAGAGAATCCAACTTTCTCCCCTTGACATTTAATGGCATTAAAAGTTTAAAGTTTATTTATTAGTGTCACAAGTAGGCTCACATTAACACTGCAATGAATTAACTGTGAAAATCCCCTAGTCGCCACACTCCGGCACCTATTCGGGTACATTGAGGGAGAATTTAGCATGGCCAATGCACACAACCAGGATGCCTTTCGGACCGTGGGAAGAAACCAGAGAACCCAGAGAAAATCCACGCAGACACAGGAGAATGTGCAAACTCCACACAGACAGTGACCCAAGCTGGGAATCGAATATGAGGCAGCAATGCTAACCATTGTGCCATATTGCTGAATCCCTCATTAGCAACATTCTGGGGGTTATTATTTACCAGAAACTGAACTGCATCAATGAAAGCCCAGGCTGTCTCTGAGTTTTCCCACCCTGGCCTTAATCATTAGAGGCATGAAGTCAGTGAGGCCCCCACCCCACACCTTCCTATCCAATTAAATGACCCCTCAACCTCCAAGCTTGCCACTGAGAAGGTTAAATTTCCCTGTGGATATTTTGATCCTTATACTTCCAGTTTTTACTCCTTCTTTTCTAGATTGTACATATCATGTGGACATCAACTAATGCCAGAAGGAATGAAAACAATTGCTTTCATTGTGAGATAGCATTCATTTATACATTATGGTGAAGATTCTTCTCTCTGATGTTATTGATGCATTATAAATAACATTAAGAAGCTTTTCTACCTTTATTGTCTCTCATGAAGCCATTTTATAAAAATTTAACATTTTTGTCCAGAAATAGTGATTCAGAGGAATTCTTTACAGATTACTGACATATAAGGGGTATATTTGTGTTTTTACCCTCTCTGGATCAAGCACCACTTAGGTGGATTTAAAATATATATATTTTATGGGATTTGGGCATTACTGGCAAAGCAAGCATTTGTTGCCCATCCCTAATTGCCCATGAACTGCGTGGCTTACTGGACCACTTCAGAGGACAGTTAAGAGTCAACCACATTGCTGTAGGTCTGGAGTCATGTATGTAGACCAGACCAGGTAAGGATGACAGATTTTCCAACCCTAAAGGGCATTACTGAACCAGATATGTTTTCACAATGGAAAATGGTTTCATGGTTACCATTAGAAGAAGAAGAAGAAACCCTACAGTGCAGAAGGAGGCCATTCGGCCCATCGAGTCTGCACCGACCACAATCCCACCCAGGCCCCACCCCCACATATTTACCCGCTAATCCCTCTAACCTACGCATCCCAGGACTCTTAAGGGGCAATTTTTAACCTGGCCAATCAACCTAACCCGCACATCTTTGGACTGTGGGAGGAAACCGGAGCACCCGGAGAAAACCCACGCAGACACGAGGAGAATGTGCAAACTCCACACAGACAGTGACCCGAGCCGGGCATCGAACCTGGGACCCTGGAGCTGTGAAGCAGCAGTGCTAACCACTGTGCTACCGTACTGAGATTAAATTCCAATTCCCGGTTTAATAACTAAATTGAAATTCCACCAGCTGCCATGGTGGGGTTTGAACCTGTGACCGTCTCCCCCCCCCCCCCCCCCCGCCGCAGAGAATTAGTCTGGGTTAGTCTGGATTATTAGTCCAGCAAAATTAGCACTATACACTGTCACCCCCTGTGTTAAAAGAAAATTTGACAGGAAGCATCACAGGCAATTTACAGAATCCATTGGATTTACTTTTAAATTAAATGGAAGGAAAGTCTGGCAGATCTTGTTTTCACCGTGTGGCCCTCCATAACAGATTTTACTTTTTGTACTCCGCCCAACTGATACATAACATTCACATGGTAAAGATGAAAATCTACCCCATATTAACTGAAAGAAAGCTCCACTCAGAATGTTCTTTCTTAGTTTGATGTAAAAGTCAGATTGTTATCGAACTGTGGGTCTAGCTAGACATTCAGAATATCAAATCGAATTTTGGTTGTCGACATCAAAATACTGCTTTAATCTTATGGAGTGCACAAGGTTTTCTGAACTCACTCTCAGTCTAAGTGGCATCCTCAGGCCAGAAGCTTAGTTTGTTGGACAACTGTTAAATCACATATGTCATCCTGGATGAATGACATTTGTTTATGAACTTTTAAATGTATAAACACCAAAGGGAATTGTGTATTATTTTTGGAATGAAGCATGTGTCAGCTTGTGTTGCAGCTGTAAGATAATCAATTTAAGAAGAAACAGATAGATGAACTTGGAAAATGACAGCCGGTTGAGGCAGTGAGAAAAATGTTACATTTTTCCTTTGCATGTATAAGTTTGTGACAGATGTATATCCCCCAGTCCATGCAGGTAACAGTCATGCATGATGGCACTCGTAAAAACACAGCTGGAAAAAAATAACATTTGAAAATTATTCATATTTGTCCAATGCTTTTGAATATTTAAGGAGACACATTTCATACGATTTACTTTCTGTTCTTTCTGCACAGCAACATGACAGAATGTATCGTGAATATAAAGTCATGCATAATACATGGTACTCAGAACAATGAATAAAGAAACAAAAACAGCTACAGAGCGATTCAAAAAATCCCAGCTGAACAATATTGCTAAAAATAATTTCTTACATGAAGTTTTTATACCTCTGCTTTTATTTAGGTCATTTTTTTACTTCTAATTTTCACTTGCTCCCGTTTAAGGTCTCTTAGATTATGTTGCATCTTCAGACTACTTTTGTGCATGGCCAAAGGTTCTTACTATGAAATGTTTGAAAGTGGCTCTAGGTAATGTCTCTGATCTTCTCTCCTCCTATCCGAGTAATACTAATCCTAATCTTCTGCTTCTCCCTTTCAACGTTAATGAGATCAATTGGGATATTAGTTAGCCCAAACATACATTCTAACATAGAACAAACAGACTGGCAGACTGGTCTTTTTACTTCAGACTTCCACTCAAATATTGTAATGTTGTAATATATATAAAATCACTCAGATGGTTAGCACTGCTGCTCCACAGCACCAGGGACCTGGGTTCGATTCCCGGCTTGGGCGGAGTCTGCATGTTCGCCCCTTGTCTACATGGGCTTCCTCCAGATGCTCCAGTTTCTTCCCACAGTCTGAAAGATGTGCTGGTTAGGTGAATTGGCCATGTTAAATTCTCCCTCAGTGTACCTGAACAGGTGCCGGAGTGCAGCGACTAGAGGATTTTCACAGTAACTCCATTGCAGTGTTAATGTAAGCCTACTTGTGTCTAATAAATTATCTTTTACTTTCCTTTTCTGTATTATACTACTAAAATATATCAAATATTAATTAAACATTTTTAAACATTTACTGCTGCCATTTTCTCTTTGTTTTCCTTTCTCTATTTTTCTTCTATATTCACTGTTTTAAATGTTATTATTTACAGTACATTTATTTATTTTTTTCATTTGATGCAGGTGTCGCTAGCTAGGCCAGCATTTTTTGCTCAATAATTGTCCTTGAGAAAGTGCTGGCAAGTTGTCCTCTTGAACTGCTGCAGCCCATGTGTTGTAGGAACACCCATTGTGCTGTTAAGAAGGATGTTCCAGGATTTTTTCCCAGTGACAGTGAAGGAATGCTAATATATTTCCAAGTCACGATAGTGTGTAACTTGGAGGGAAACTTGCAGGTAGTGATCCCACTCAGCTGCTGACCTTGTCCTTTGAGATGTCAGAGATTTTGGAAGGTGCCTTGATGAGTTACTAAAGTGCATC
Source organism: Mustelus asterias (assembly GCF_964213995.1). Classification (NCBI taxonomy): domain Eukaryota; kingdom Metazoa; phylum Chordata; class Chondrichthyes; order Carcharhiniformes; family Triakidae; genus Mustelus; species Mustelus asterias. The sequence goes on along the minus strand of NC_135806.1, from coordinate 81,338,374 downwards.
TTGCAGATGGTACACAATGCTGTCACTGTACTTCAGTGGTGTTGGAGTGCCAGTCAAGCGGACTGTTTTGTTTGGAGGGTGTCAAGCTTCTTTAGTATTTTGGAACTGCAGTCATCTAGGCAAGTGGAGAGTATTCCATCATAAGCTTGCCTTGTGCCTTAATTGTACATAGTGGGCAGGCTTCAACGAGAGCAGAATTCACAGCCTCTAATCTGATCTTTTGGCCACAATATATATATGGCTGGTCCAGTTCAGTTTCTGACCAATAAGAACATAAGAACATAAGAACTAGGAGCAGGAGTAGGCCATCTGGCCTCTCGAGCCTGTTCTGCCATTCAATAAGATCATGGCTGATCTTTTCGTGGACTCAGCTCCACTTACCCACCCGCTCTCCATAACCCTTAATTCCTTTACTGTTCAATGGTAATCCTCAGATTAATGCATTTGAATTTAGTAACCCTTACTTTGTTTTATATATTTTACGTAAAATAATAACCTCCAGTTTGCATTGAGTCCACTGACACACACCAATTAGATCTCTTACATTAACTTAATGAGAAAGAAAACTAATCAGTATTGCGCAGATTCTCCAGAATTATGTCAAGATTTTAAGAGTTAATTAGGATAGGTTCCTTCCCAAAGTAATGTACTTTACTTATTGAAAGCTCAACATCTACTATCCTATCCTACTGAGCACCTTTGTCACAAGCTCAAAGAAAACCAATAAGTTGGATAGGCAAGGCCCTCCTGTGGGTGGCACAGTGGCACAGTGGTTAGCACTGTTGCCTCACAGTGCCAGGGACCTGGGTTCAATTCCCGGCTTGGTCACTATCTTCATGGAGTTTGCATGTTCTCCCCATGTCTGTGTGGGTTACTTCGGAGTGCTCCAATTTCCTCCCACAGTCCGAAAGATATGTAAGTTAGGTGGGTTGGCCATGCTAAATTCTCCTTCAGTGTACCCAAACAGGTGCCAGAGTGTGGTGACTAGGGGATTTTCATAGTAACTTCATTGCAATGTGAAGCCTACTTGTGACACTAATAAATAAACTTAAACTCATGATCCATGGCTATCTTGTATGATTTTGTTTTTATTGAGATGCTCTCTGATCTTATTTTTAATAAGGGTTTCCATTACATAATCCACAATGGGCAGCAAACAACCTGGGCCATAACTTGCCTAGTCATTTTTACTATTTTTTTTAAAGATGAATTTTGTCTGTTTTAGAATCATAGAATCCCTATTGTGTAGAGGAAGGCCATTTGGCCATCTAACCTGCACCAACGACAATCCCAACCAGACCTATCCCCATAACCCCATGTATTTACCCTGCTAATCCCCCTTATCTTAAGGGTCAATTTAGCATGGCCAATCAACTTAATCCACACATCTTTGGACTGTGGGAGGAAACCAGAGCACCTGGAGGAACGCTGACACAGGGAGAATGTGCAAACTCCACACAGGCAGTCACCCAAGGCTGGAATTGAACCCGGGTCCCTGGCGCTGTGAGGCGGCAGTGCTAACCACTGTGCCACCGTGCTGCCCAATCCCCTGGCACTCCTGCAATATTCAGTGATTTCTGGAATAATATTTTTGCTAGTTCCTTAAGGATCGGCATGTGGGGCGGCACGGTAGCACAGTGGTTAGCACTGCTGCTTCACAGCTCCAGGGACCTGGGTTCGATTCCCGGCTTGGGTCACTGTCTATGTGGAGTTTGCACATTCTCCTCATGTCTGCATGGGTTTCCTCCGGGTGTTCCGGTTTCCTCCCACAGTCCAAAGATGTGTGGGTTAGGTTGATTGGCCATGCTAAAAATTTCCCCCTAGAGTCCTGAGATGTGTAGGTTAGAGGGATTAGCGGGTAAATATGTGGGGATATGGAGGTAGGGCCTGGGTGGGATTGTGGTCGGTGCAGACTCGATGGGTCAAATGGCCTCTTTCTGCACTGTAGAGTTTCTATGAATTCTATGAATCTTTAAGTGTCTCTTTTCCTGCTGAGATATATTTCTCTTTGACTTGCACAACTGCTTAAAAACCATGCCGCTGGCAATATGAATAGAACACCACTTATCTCCATAACAACTCTCATTTCCCTACCAAATAAATTGGAGGGAGACACGGGGATGTAGTGGGATGTCACTTGGCTACTAATCCAGAGATACAAGCTAATCATGTGCGGGCTAATGGAGATGTAGGTTCAAATCTCACAAGGCAGCTGGTGTAATTCAAATTCAAAAAATAAATATGGAATTATAAGTTCATAAATATTTGGTGCATGTGCATTTAATAGTTCATAAACAAATGCCATTCATCCAGGATGACATATGTGATTTAACAGTTGTCCAACAAACTAAGCTTCTGGCCTGAGGAGTTGTTGTCTGTTGGATGCCATTTAGACTGAGAGTGAGTTCAGAAAAACTTGTGCACTCCATAAGATTAAAGCAGCATTTTGGTGTTGACAACCAAAATTCAATTTGATATTCTGAATATCTAGCTAGACCCACAGTTCGATTACAATCTGACTTTTACTTCAAACTAAGAAAGAACAATTTGAAGGAAGCTTTCTAGCAGTTAATATGGATAGGTTTTCATTTTTACCATGTGAATGTTAAGTATCAGTTGTGTAAGAAGTCTCACAACACCAGGTTAAAGTCCAACAGGTTTATTTGGTAGCAAATACCATAAGCTTTTGGAGCAATGCTCCTTCGTCAGATACATTTCGGAGCATTGCTCCGAAAGCTTATGGTATTTGCTACCAAATAAACCTGTTGGACTTTAACCTGGTGTTGTGAGACTTCTTACTGTGCTTACCCCAGTCCAACGCCGGCATCTCCACATCATAAGTATCAGTTGAGCAGAGTACAAAAAATAAAATCTGGCATGGAGAGCCACACGGTGAAAACAGGATCTACCAGGTTTTCCTTCCATTGAAATTAAAAGTAAATCCAATGGATTAGAAACTAGAAGAACGAGAAGGCCATTTGGCCCTTCGAGCCTGCTCCGCCATTCATTATGATCATGGCTGACCAGCAAATTCAATATCCTGATCCCCCTTCCCTGCATATCCCATGACCCCTTCAGCCCCAAGAGCTGTGTCTAATTTCTTCTTGAAAATGGACAACGTTTTGGCCTCAAATACATTCTGTGGTAGTGAATTCCACACATTCACCACGCTCTGGGTGAAGCAATTTCTCCTCACCTCAGTTCCAAAAGGTTTACCTCTTATCCTCAAATTATGACCCCTAGTTCTGGAGTCCCCCACCATTGGGAACGTTCTCACTGAATCTACCCTGTTTAACCCTGTTAGAATTTTATAAGTTTCTATGAGATCCCCTCTCACTCTTCAGAACTCCAGTGAATATAATCCTAATCGACTTAGTCTCTCCTCATATGACAGACCTGCCATCACAGGAATCAGCCTGGTGAACCTTCGCTGTACTCTCTCTATAGCAAGGATATCCTTCCTCAGATAAGGACACCAAAACTGCATACAATGCTCCAGGTGTGGCCTCACCAATGCCCGATACAATTGCAGCAAAACATCCCTATCTCTATACTCAAATCCTCTATGAAGGCCAACATATCATTTGCCTTCTTTACTGCCTGCTGTATTGCACACTTACAGGTGACAGATGTTCGAGGACTCCAAGGTCTCATTGAATATCCACCTCTCTCAATTTACACCCATTCAAGTAATAATCTGCCTTCCAAATATTGCTACCAAAATGGATAATTCACATTTATCCACATTATATTGCATCTCGATTCCTGGCTTGGGTCATTATCTGTGTGGAATTTGCACATTCTCCCTGTGTCTGCATGGGTTACCTCTGGGTGCTCCGGTTTCCTCCCACATTCTGAAAGAAGTGTTGGTTAAGTGCATTGACCCGAACAGGCGCCGGACTGTGGTGACTAGGGGAATTTCACAGTAACTTCATTGCAGTGTTAATGTAAGCCTCACTTGTGACTAATAAATAAATAAACTCTAAACTTTAAACCATTCAACTGGATTGTAGCTGATCGTCTACCTCATTGACATTTTCCCCCACTATCCCTGTATCTTTTGATGATATTAGTATGTGGAAATCTATCAATCTCTGTCTCGAACACATTCAATGATTGAGTTCACAGCCCACAGGTGTAGAAAATTCCAAAAAAACTACCATCTGAATTGAAGAAATTCCTCCTCATCTCAGTCCTAAAAAGCCTACCCTTATTCTGAGACTGTGCCCTCTGGTTCTACACTCACCAGCCATCAACACAACCACCCCCAGCCCTCCCCAGCCAGGGGCACCATTTACCCTGTCTAGCCCCATAGGAATTTTAGAAAGATTCAATGAGATCACCTTTCATTCTTCTAAATTTCAGAGAATAAAGGCCTGGTTTCCTAAGTCTGTCCCCATAGAACAGGCACATCTTCCCAGAAATTAGTCGGGTAAATCTCTGCTGCACTCCCTTTGGGTAAGGAAACCAAACTGTACACGGTACTACAGATGCAGGCTAAACAAAGTTCAATAGAACTGAAGCAAGACATTTATACTCCTGTATGAAAATCCTTTTGCAATAACAGCCAGCATACTATTTGTCTTCTGAATTGCTTGCTTACATGTTAGCTTTCAATGACTTACGAACAAAGATACCCAGACCCTTTGGAAATCCAATCTTCCTAATCCCTCACTGTTTCAGAAATACTCTGGAATCCGGGCAGGTATGCCGGTAAAATTCCAGCCATTAACTCTGTTTCTCTCTCCACAGAGGCTACCAAAACTGTTGAGGTTATCCATCATTTTCTGATTTTAATTGAAAGGTATAGTTGAATAGGTCCAAAAAGTATGTGTAAACATGAAATTTGTGGGCCCTGGAGTATATACGTGTTCCTCTGATATCCAGAAAAATAACCTGGGTGGCTGCCAATCCAGTTTCACCCCCAGGCCTAAGTTGATGCCAGTTTTGAGCTGCCCACTCATGTGCTGGCTCTGACCCAATTTACTGGCAAGTGATTGGTGCTCATGTTACACCATCATAATGGTAAGGAAGTGCAGCCCTTCCAATTGCACTATTGAGCAGTGGATCAGAGTGCCCTGATGGTCTATCCCTGTTTCCCCTGTACTTAGTACACATTCAATAGCTAACTGTGTTCAGTCCCTGTACCTATTCAAGTTATATGAATGCACTTGGGAGAGGAGAGAGCTAAAATACATTTATGGATGGCCCAACTGGCTTTTATGTCACACAGTGGCTTTTACTTTATCATCAACTAGACAACCTAATTCAAACGTGTGGAATCATCAAATAAATCATGTGATAAACCGACCACCCAAGTAAACATTTCACACATAAATGGGAAGAATTTCCATTGTTTTCAAAAATATCCTTGGCCATTTTCATTAGGCAATGGTCAAAAGCATGTCACAATAAAACCACACTTCTTTGGTTTTACTAGACATATAAGCTATTAACTCAGGTGTAGATTTGGACTATGGCGAGGAGTAATGGTTGAAAAATCCAGAAGTATGGGTTTCCTGACAACCAGGGATTTTTAACTCTTTGGTGCACTTTATTTTGTTTCTTCAGGGGTCTCTCCTGACAGCTCATTTGATTGAAACACTGGCTACATGTCAGATGGGAAATCTGCCTCAGTCGCAGTGGTGATGGGGAGCAGGATTGGTGGCAGGGGACAGAGGTGGGGGGACCTAAGCGATTGTTGGTGGGGGGAAGGGGAGTGATGAGGCAGAGATTCTGGGGAGAAGACGCATGGAGAGCAGAGTGATTGGGAGAAAAGAGAGTTTGCTGGAGGAAGCAGAGTTTGGGTGGGAAGGTAACAGGGGACGATGGTGATTTTGGGATGGTGCTGTGTGATTGAACAAATGATGTGGAGATGCCGGCGTTGGACTGGGGTAAACACAGTAAGAAGTCTCACAACACCAGGTTAAAGTCCAACATGTTTATTTGCTAGCAAAAGCCACACAAGCTTTCGGAGCTCCAAGCCCCTTCTTCAGGTGAGTGGGAAGTATAAGGTCCAGGCAAGACTGTTCTCTTCCTGTTGGGGAGCACTTCAGCGGTCACGGGCATTCGGCCTCTGATATTCGGGTAAGCGTTCTCCAAGGCGGCCTTCACGACACACGACGGCGCAGAGTCGCTGAGCAGAAACTGATAGCCAAGTTCCGCGTGCACGAGGACGGCCTCAACCGGGATATTGGGTTCATGTCACACTATTTGTAACCCCCACAGCCTGCCTGGACCTGCAGAGTTTCACTGGCTGTCTTGTCTGGAGACAATACATATCTTTTTAGCCTGTCTTGATGCTCGCTCCACTCACGTTGTTTGTTTCTTAAAGACTTGATTAGCTGTAAGTATTCGCATTCCAACCATTATTCATGTAAATTGAGTCTGTGTCTTTATATGCCCTATTTGTGAACAGAATTCCCACTCACCTGAAGAAGGGGCTTGGAGCTCCGAAAGCTTGTGTGACTTTTGCTACAAAATAAACCTGTTGGACTTTAACCTGGTGTTGTGAGACTTCTTACTGTGATTGAACAAACCCAGTGCTAGGGGTTTACAGGGTTAACCTGTTGAACCTGGAATAAACACTCTTGCTCCTCCTTGCCCGCAAGCAATGCTGTAAAGGCACCTGCCATAAAGACCCAGCCCTAGTCACTTCCTTTTATCTTCCAGTTTTCCCAAGCTCAGAGAAATCTAGCCAATTACAATTAAACTTAAAACCTTGTCGAATTGGAGGAAAATAGGAAGATAGGAAATAGAGTTGGGATCGCCCATTTGGCCCCTCAAGCTTGTTCCACCACTCAACTAGATCATGGCTAATCTTCAGCCTCAATGCTATTTCCCTGCACTATCCCCATAGGTTGTTTGCAAATAGCCTCCATTGGTTGTTTGCAAAGAAATTTCCAGAAATTCATCACGTCTCAATGAAAAAAAGCTTTCTCAGGAGGGTGCCAGGAACCATCTATTTTGAACGCTTTACCAACAACCCACTGACTGAGATTCTATGATTCTCCTGTAGAATGATGTGTATTAACACTGAGGTACTGACTGCATCTGACACAGTTCACGCATTTTCAATACAGTTGGTTAAGTGAATCTTATTAAGAAATTGTAATATTATTTTGCAAACTGATTGTGCAACTTTGTGAAAAAGCTGAACACAATGAAACTGTTGTGTTGTTGTTCTCGGGAGAATGGCAAGTATAATGATAAAGTGGCAGCTAGAATTTTTTTCAGAGAAAGAATTTTAATTATTCTTGATTACCGTGACATCTTGTAATGAAAATATCATCATCAGGCTGAACTGACAAATTATAAATGACATCTCCATTCAAACTACACTTCCTGGCGCAAAGTATGTGGGAAAGCAATCCAGACTGACATGCATCTGAAATATTTCATATTCTTTCTCAGCTGTTGGTTTCTATCAGATGTTGAATAAATAGCACTCTTTAATGTGGAGTGTCACTACATTCAGAAGCTTGGTGGTCGATGGTTAAAGACTGAGGTCATTAGTGGATGTAGTGAGCAGTAATTTTTTGGAAGAGTGAAATGCCTTTACTACTCAACAATCTAAGCTTTCTATTGCTCCCACTCTAGCTGACTGGAACAGATTTCTAGCAGAGGAGGAATTCCTGCAACTTCAAAGATACACAACTAGCTCTACCCATACTTTCAGTCCTAGGGTCATTTACATACAGCAAAGACTTACTGCAGTAGGCCTCCAACTGCCGCCTGTTTGAAATTTTATCTCCAAGTATATTACACTAGGATAATTCATACCCATAGTCTGAGAACAGTCACAGTCAATTTATTCCATCTCTTTGCCTGATGATCTCCTCCATTAGTAGGTATCCCCTGGGACCAGTATTCAGAGTGCAAATACTGGAGATATGGCAGAGGCCACATTTCTCTGATTTGCATGCAGTTATTATTTGCTTGATAGGATAGGATGGAAACATTACAGACTGCATCCCTGACTGTCTTTCTGTCTTTATCTGCCTCAGAGCTGCAAAAATACCAGCAAAGGGAAACCCAAAGACTAGACCAATATGATTCATCTGTATATCTGATAACAGTGTCCAAGAATTAACATTGGAGGCATCATGCCAGAGATAGGCTGCTCGAGTAGCAAACTCTTTAGGTTACTTAACAAGAATTTTTATTGAATCCCGATAAAGGTTCACTTATATTTTGAAAATTTCTGCTTTGTTCTCTCTGGCTATGTGGCACTATCAGTTACTGTTTTGTCAGTTGACCTTTGGGAACAGTGATGGGATCTGATAAGCCAGATGAATGTTTCTTCTCTGACTGATATGTGTGGCTCCTACATGAATTTAATTCGTTCAGAGGCATAGGCCCCTCACATTAGAAAAAATAATTCAACGTACATAGGCTGCCACTGGTTTGGTAATCTCACTCCACAAAGAATTCAGAACAACTAATTTTGGAAATGATTTTGGGAGGAAAAATGAAGCTTTGCTATTTCTCAGGTGTGAAGCTCAATCACACAACTCTTAAAATGTGCACTGAAAAGCTTAGAAAAAAAAAAGTATTTACTATCTTCATGGAATTAAGTTCCTTCGAAAAAATGTTGAAATGAATGCTAAATAGAATTTCAATTTGGAAATTTGGATCTAAGGCATATTTTTCCATAAATTTATCAAAAGATGTGGGGCCGGATTCTCTGACCTCACTCACAGCCGGGATTCTCTTCAGAGAATTCCGGCCATGATTTCACTGTTTTACTGTTTCCTTGCATTAAAAGTAAAGCCACTAAAGTCAATGGAAAGCAGATTAAAGCAAGATAAACAAGAGGCAGCCAGTGAGTGCACAAGTATTCATTTTGTGTCACGTCAAAGGTGAATTTGACTCAACTGTTTGATAAATGCCTACACCTTGTTACCTTCAAATGTTTTTCTCAAGTGGAGACAAGAGTGTTCAGAAGTAGAAATGTTGTAGAAATCTGTGATCATTTTCTTGTTGCCTCTGCTAATTAATTTAAATTAAGCAACAGCTAAATTGGCTTGAAAGATGCCATTAAAATAATTGCATCCATCACCTCATTGTTTTACTTCAGAATGATTGAAGAAGAAGCATCAAAGGCATTAATTTACTCTGTGCATTGAAGCTAGTGGCCATGCTAAGGAGTGGTAATTTTTTTGTATTAGCAGCAAGGAGCATTTTGGCCATGTTCCTAAACTTGTTCCTGTGAGTAAATATTTCTAATGCATGTCAATGAATGGAATCAGTGTTAGCAATTTTTCTTCGCTTGTTAACAGTGTGTTGAATAGCAATTAATGAGGAACATGCAAACTTGTTCAGTCTTCACTAAGTTCCCACATTCTGTTAATCGCCCCCATTTAAGCTATTAGAATGTAGCCGATATTGCGGCAGTGGCGGTGGGATGTGGACAGCGCATCACTTCCTGTCCTCCCACCCATTTCTACACCACACCATCACATTCCCTGGGGCCCTGTAATATTACAGCCCAAATCTGCATTTACTTTTAGTCATTCTAACAGCTTTCTTTCATATTCATTCAGTGATGTGGGTGTCGCTGGCTCGGCTAGTACTTATTACCCACCCCTAATTGCCTATGATCCAAATGCAGTGCATCTTGTAGATGGTACACACTGCTGCCACTGTATGTTGGTGTTGAAGGGAGCAAATGTTTGTGGATGGGATACCAATCAAACGGGCTGCTTTGTCCTGGATAATGTTGAACTTCTTAAGTGTTATTGAAGCTGCATTCATCCAGGCAATGGAGAGTATTTCATTACACTCCTGACTTGTGCCTTGTGGAGATGGAGAAGCTTTAGGGAGTCAGGAGTTGAGTTACTCGCTGCAGGACTCCTGATCTCTCCCTCTCACTCATCCCCCAAGACCCTGATCAGCATTCCCCCTGAGACCTTTCCCACCCTGCCAGCTCTGGAACCCCTTGAATATAAGTTGATCTCCAGTGGCCAGACTTAGCCTCAGCAATCCTCACGCAAGTCCTATTCAGTTCACTGCCGCTCCTGCTATTGCAGGGACTGGAGACCTTCTGGCCAATTAGAATGGCGAGTAGCTCTCTAAGGTGGGACTTCCTCCTGAGTCAGGGCAAAAGTCCTGCCTGCAGCCAATTAATACTCATTCAAGCGTGAAAAGTCAGTGGGACATTCAGATCCAGTGTGGATGTACTCCCCACAAATTCTTTAGATGGCAGGAAGTGAGACCCCATCACCTGAAAAATTCAGACCTTGATTTTTGTAGTTTGTGTGGATGACCACTTTGTGTTTTGTCATTGCCATAGGGCGTCATATTGTTGTTTCTGCCAATTCCTACCAGTCTATTCCATATTTTATAGAACATGGTCAATCTATTTTTCTCCCACATTTGTTGTACTGATTTCCATTCCAAATCTATGATCAAGAATGTAACAAAGGTATATTTCTGTTGTATATTAAAGTGATCAGACACTTATACAGCAAAGATAAAAGAATGAAAACATTGTCATGGTGAGTTATTTAACAGTTCATGGAACTTTATTAGATCAGTGTAGCTTGTTTACAGTCCAGGATGGAAGAGATGGAAAATCTCCCAAATGCCTCTGATGATGCTGTCACATAATCATGCGACACACTACACAGAGATGCATTGGTTTACAATACATAATAATCTCCCATATTGATTCATGCAGATTCAAGCAACACATCTTTGGATCATTTCAGTTTTATTTATATCTCCTGCCATTTAAGAATTACACACACCACTTGCATACTCAAGGATTGGATGAACAAAATTTTAGTAAGCAATAACTTTTAATATTTTTTGTTGTAGTTGTGATAATGTGCTATTGCTATGGATATTTGTTTTATGTGTAAGGAGACTGTTTTAAAGTTCAGTTCTTTTCTGCAAGCAGTCGGTATGTTTGGAAGGAATACAGCTCAGGTGCTGGGAAAGCAGGACAATGACTCATTTTAGCCATCTAGTGTTTATTTAGGAGAGAACTAATTGACTTATGTTTGCAAAAAGAAAATGCTCCCTGGAGTTTTTAATTAAAGGTGCATTTAGATTGGCAGGGTCATCTGATAATGCAGTTAATGGGAGGATCTAGGTATGTAGCAGAGAGGAAACAGCTTAGAGTTCTGGCTGGAGTTTATTTAAAGACAGATTCTAGAAGTAAAATCTCTCCGCAAGCTTCAAAGTTGTTTCCACTCGTTATAGCAAGTATATTTATGGTTGCTAACTGTAGTTAAAGTAGTTTTTGAGTTTGTAAGAAGAATGTTGCTCATTTGGAACTAAAACAATTATAAATTAGAATTTAGATTTGTTTTTTCCATGTTTCAATATTGTTCAAACAAGTAATAGTTAAGCTGCTTCATTTGTTAGAGTTATAGTCAAACTGTGTTATTAATTAAAGTTTGCTTTACTATAAGAGATCCCTAATGTGTCAGCAGGATTATGCCTGGAGTGAAGCACACTATCCTCACATTTATACCAAGATAGAAAAAATTGTTAGGATCGAGTCTGGCTTCCTAATATAATTTGGGATTCTGGCCCACAACTCTAACACAATACCAAAGATTCTTCTTCAGAAATCCAAGAACATTGTTTGCTTTGGGTGTTATATGCTGAATGTCCGCATTAAGGATTGTTTTTAAGAATCTCCAAGTATGGTTGTGTGTGCCCATGGTTGTGTTGGTTAGACATTGGTTATATGGTTGTGTGACCTGCTGGAGAATTTAATTGAAAAACTTAAAGCTATTTGTTGGAGGGCCCTTTTTTATTGGCATTTAATTCTATCCTCCATTGGCCCATTCAATTTAGCTTTTCCAGAATATCACCTTGCAGTGAAGTGAAATGAATGGGTACACCCATATGCAGGGAATAGTCTGTCCTACACTGACTAAAAAGTCTAGATGTTTTGCGGTGTTTCTCCTGTCACTTCTCCAGAGACTCATAGTGACTTGAGTCACTCACTTACCCTGTGCTTTTGAATACATGCTGTCAATGGAGGTCAGGTCCTGACATTGGCCATTGATCTCTGTGCAGATAGTGTTGCATTCATGCAGTCCTCAGAATTTCTTCTTGAAGGCTATCTCTGTTGTGTTTCAAAGCATGTCAATTCCAACCTTTATTACATCTTTATTGTGTGCCTCACTCCCTGAACATTATCAGTAAGGGTATTCATGAAAGATATTCTGAAGGCACCTATGTATATAGGATCATTTCAGAAGTGACAGTGTTGCTTGATATGAAATTTCTGATACAAACTTTCACTGCTATCCGCTGAATGCATACTCGGCACCCTCGATAGACCAGACAAAGCTTTGGAAGTTTTATATCAACCTTTGTTCACACGACAGCAAGGAAGTCTGCCTTCCATAAGGTGGCGCACAGACCTGTTGAGTGATACATGGCATGAACAATTATAACTTTGCTTATCTTGCAAGAAATTCTCATATACCAATCACAAGTGTACATTTGTTCTGAAGTCATTGATATACAATTATAACTAATAGTTCTGATTACTTCACATCAGATGAACATAGTTCCAGGTACAGCCTCTATATGCTTACCTAAAAGCAAAATTTATTTATTAGTCAAAAGTAGGCTTACATTAACACTGCAAGGAAGGTACTGTGAAAATCCCCTAGTCGCCACACTCTGGTGCCTGTTCGGGGACACTGAGGGAGAATTTAGCATGGCCGATACAACTAACCTGCACGTCTTTCAGACTGTGGGAGGAAACCAGAGCACCCAGAGGAAACCCACGCAGACATGGGGAGAACATGCAGACTCCACACAGACATTGACCCAAGCCGGGATCGAACAAGGTCCCTGGTGCTGTGAGGCAGCAGTGCTAACCATTGCCCTATATAATGATTAATTACTAATGAGGTTACATTCTCCAAACATCCACACCTGCTGTAATGTCTACCACCTTGTGATTATCAGAGTTCACACTCTCTTATCAGCTTGTGTGTGCTGCCCATCTGCAAGTGTGAGAGCTGCTAGGGATGGGCAATAAATTCTGGCCAGCCAGCAATGCCCATGTCCCATGAATGAATAAAAAAAACAATAACTGTTCCTTTTTCAGCCATCACTTCTCCTCACCCATATCCAATATCAGTGCCTGACCTGGTGTTTTGTTTCTCTAACTCTGCAATACCATGGAATGTGTGTGCCTATGCAGGCATTGGCTTTAAGTAATGTGAATAATGCAGAGGGTAGAAGAGAATATGATAGGTCCACAGAACCAATTTTGGCTTATGACTTTTCTTTTTAAAAAGTAATGGCATTGGATAAGCGTGCAATATTGTTATGTATACCATGTTTGAAAGATAGTGTTGGTGTAATTTTCTGACTTTGCATTAGGAGCTGGGAGTACATATCTCATCAACAGTACATATTAACAATGTAGATATCCATTGTATACAGTTTTCATACTAGCGCAGCATGCTTAAGCTTCAGATGTGTGCTGCTGGCAGCTGATGCTCCCCACTGATAGCGATCCATCAGAGAATCACCTCTTATTTTTTGTTACATTTTATGTCATATTTCATGTTATATTTTGCAACTGAAGTTTTGAAGTTCACAAAAGGCAAAGGCCAGGATTTTCTGGTCCCACCTGTGGCAGGAATTGGCATGGGCAGGATCAGAAAATTTGTAGAGCATCCAGAAGTCCAGGACTTCAGCAGTGTCAAGGCCAGGTAATTCCACCCAAAATAACTCCTCCTTTGAATGAATATTACTATCATTGCATTGTCATCTCCACAAACTGCAATGTTCCAAAGCTCTGGATCACCTCTTGGCCTACAATCTCCAAGGTGACTCCCTCACAGGTGGTTCTAATTGTATGAGTACATCAGGATTAAGTCAGAAATCAGAAATAGTACAAGTTAATACTTTTTTGATACTTGTTTGGTGTATATATAGATGAAGTGATCCTAATGCAAATTGTTGATGAGTCCTCAACCAGCTTTGATGAAATATTTAAAGCCTTTGACAAATTATTTAACCTTCTTGTTTTGGAGTACACAGTGCTTAAAAAGAGGGATGGAAAACCCCTAGTAAAACAACAAAAGTCATAAATATTACCTGAGCAAATCACATGAGGGAACAAGAGAGGCAAAGAACTTTCCAGAAGTCCTAAAAATATATCTTTCTGAAAACCCTGACAAATTATCTAAATGGCCACAGCAGGTGGCATTGCGGAGCAAGCAGCTGACTGTGAATCAAAGAAACATGATGGCACAGTGGTTAGCAGTGGTTAGTGCGGTTCAATTCCAGCCTTGGATGACTGTCTGTGTGGAGTTTGCACATTCTCCCTGTGTCTGTGCGTGTTTCCTCCAGGTGTTCCAGTTTCCTCCCCACTCCAATGATGTGCAGGTTAGGTTGATTGGCCATGATGAATTGCCCCTTACTGTCAGGGGGAATGAGCAGGGTAAATACATGGGGCTACGGGGATAGGGCCAGGGTGGGATTGTTGTCGGTGCAGGCTCGATGGGCCGAATGGCCTCCTTCCGCATTCTTGGAATTCCTATGGATTCTATGAATGAAAGATATCTGTTGAAGCCAAAATACACAGACCTTGCAAAAAGAAATGAAATAATGTTGGGAAATCTTCATATCAAAAGTGAATTGGGAGATTTGAACATAAAGTTCAAACTGTGTATGTACCTTTGAAAATACAAGATAAAGTAAAGCCTTGAATGAACCAAACTGTTCGAGATCTGAACAAGCAAGTTTCTAACGCATTGCAACAGTAACAGAAGGAAATAACAACTCTGACTTCCATTGTTGGCAAATCAAAGCAGGAGTTGGGCAAACACAAACAGAAATACATTCAAAGAAGTTGTGGCCTTAAAAGAATTGAGTAACTAGTTAACAGAGAAAACTTAGCAACATTATATATTGCAGAAGGAAAGCAAGAAATACATGAGAGCACCACCTGAAGAAAATAGTTGGGCATTTGTAAGAAAATTTGAGAACAAATTACATTTCCAAAGAGGTACATGAAAAATTATGAACTTAGAACGGAAAGAGCAAATAAAACTTCTCAGAGGAATTTTCTCAGGGTGTCCCACCGGAGAGTCTTATATTCAGCCGAACCCAGCTAAGACAAAGACAGTATTTGACCAACACGTATTCGGAGAGAGATGGTCAGAGCTGTCTCTGACGTTACATCACATGAGCACAACAGATGCACATTTCTGAAGATTTGATCTTCCCACCCCACCTGTCATCCAAACTGGATGGTCCAATTACTTAAAACACTTTATTTACTTTGGCCAATTGCACATTACCTTCTTGCAGAATTAGGAATTCATTGGTCAACCGAACCCATAGACTCTTCCCCACCCCCCCCCCCCCCCCCCGTTGCCTAGTAACCTCACTTATGCAAATCCGGTAGGTTCCAGGGTTGCTCCGAACACCTGCAGTCCTGAGAACAATAAGGAAGTCATCTTCCCTATCTGTTTCCCTTATCAGTAGAGGCGACATCACAGCTATTAATTACAACTAGAAGCTGAATCTTTCTATTCATTTCAAAAACCTTGGTATTGTAGCTGCCTGGCCTGCCGCTGATAATAGGGTATATACTCTGTACTTCTTTGTTCCAAAAGAATGTGGTCTGCCTATTTGCCATTATGCCAAGGGGTAAACTACTTTGTTGGCCCAAGCTCACAAGAAAATACAAAAATACAGTTTAAATCTGTAATGCTTGTTCAAAAATGATTATATATGTACTTATACAGACAATACCTTTGTGTAGCATTTAAGTGAGGCACATTGTGATACGTTTAATACATAAAAGGCACATTGTTTTAAGCTAACCAACTTTGTTTTAATAGTCTCAAAGCAGGGTTTCTGTATCCCCGCTACAGGGCAGCACGGTAGCACAGTGGTTAGCACTGCTGCTTCACAGCTCCGGGGACCTGGGTTCGATTCCCGGCTCGGGTCACTGTCTGTGTGGAGTTTGCACATTCTCCTCGTGTCTGCGTGGGTTTTATCATGGTACTCCGGTTTCCTCCCACAGTCCAAAGTTGTGCGGGTTAGGTTGATTGGCCATGCTAAAATTGCCCTTAGTTTCCTGAGATGCGTAGGTTAGAGGGATTAGTGGATAAATATGTAGGGATATGGGGGTAGGGCCTGGGTGGGATTGTGGTCGGTGCAGACTCGATGGGCCGAATGGCCTCTTTCTGTACTGTAGGGTTTCTATGATTCTTTCTAAGAACTTCTCACAAAAAAGCATGAGAAGCTCACAAAAGTTTGCAACATGCAAAATGGGAGAGCACATCCAGTCTTTGAAAGCAACTAAGAGAAATCGTATGAAATAAGTTGATGTATAGCAAGTGAATTGCAAGACTCCAAGGAGCGGTCAGTGACCATGCAAAAAAAGTTCTAAACAGAACTGAAGGTCTAGCTAAAGTTGTCAAACTTACATAAGAGTTTGCAGATAACTCTGAAACAAAGGGTGGAATCTTACCAAAAAATGGCAAAGGGTCTGACTGAAAGCCAGTGGACAGGATTTTACGGCCTTGCCTGTCCAGGAACCATAAATCCCCACCCAAGGTCAATGGGCCTTCCCATGCTCCGATTCCCATGGTAAGCGGGGCGGTAAAATTCCGACCAGTGTGTTTCTCTCCAGAAAAACAGGCCGGTTTTCTCTATTATTTTCTGACACTTTGTCAAAACAAAACACCGTCATGCTGAGGGGTGGGCTTAAACATACCAGGAACGCCCACCTCCACTGAGATCAGGGCGCCCTATAAAAAGGTCAGGTCAGAGCCTAAATCACTCACGTTCCCGCAATCAGAGCTGGAATCTCATCCTGCCATCCGCGCCCCCAACACAATCAATGCCAGATCTCCTCATCTTCCCCCCAAAACATCACCAACTTCGGACCACTAACATCCCCGGAAACAGCCATCCCCAGCTCCCATGTCTGCACCCCCTCCGCCACCACTAGTTAATGGCTTTCCCCCAAACCCCCCCACATCATGAGGCTCCTACTAGGGTCCGTCCCAAGCACTGACCACTGGCACAGGTTGGCACTGCCAGGCTGCCACCTGTTATAAGGGTGAACCTGACTACATCACCGGCAAGGGGCGGCATAAATTAGAGATGTGATCTCGTTGGCAAGATTCGCGATTTCTGGGTTTCGTGGGATCTTGAGCTGCAGCCATCATTCCCGCATACATAGAGCATGGGCTCAAGATTGCCCCCAAAGACAACTCAACTCACCAGAATAGTTGCTGGACCGAATGAAAAGATTCGTATACTCAAAAAACATCTGAAGAAGAAGAAAGTTCTGTAAATCCCCTTTTAAAGTGGTTTCATTTTAAAGGGCTTTATTTTTTGTGCCTGGGTTCCATTTACAGAGCAGTAATCCTCTTTTTGAAGTGTGACAATGTCATCTTGTCTGGAGTCTGGCTTGTGACGAGCGCCAATTTATCATTGATGTATATTCGAGGAGCAAAGTTTTTTTGCTGTATTTTCAGGTACTCCCCTGTACAAAACTAAATTTAATTTTAAAGTTTTTTTTACAGTACCCTGTATTAGGCGAGGAACTCTGTTGGCTTTGTTTTTTGAAATATTTCTTCACTGTACTGTGTCTTACAGTTCTGTAAACATTGTTTTTCAAATTTCTCTGCTGTTTGTTCAGAATGTACCTGAGGAACTGCTGTGGACTTCTGTTTTTAAATGAACTCTTTGCTATACAATGATGCTGCTCTGTACTGTACCGTGCTGTACCTTGTGCTTGAGGAACTGTTGTAAATTTGGTGTTTTTAAGGGGCTTGGCTAGGATGCAGCCAACAGGCAAGGCTGCAATTTTAAAGTAACTTATTGGTATTGTATATTACAGTATTTCAGTTTTTACATTGATTTTTCCAATAAAAATTGTCCTCAGGAAACTAATTCTGGCGTTAACATCGATTCCTATGGGAAACCATGTTTCATTTGAAGTGGCGATTTTCAGGAACGCAACCATTACTTTAAGTGAGGACTCTCTGAACTCAAGCATTCGGGTAAAATGATTAAACAAGTGGGAACGAGGGTTCCATTTTTTGAAACATAAATTTTCACTTACGTCATGATCACTCACGCGATGACAGAAGGAGTGAAAAAAGTGAAAAGGAGAGGAGCAGACTGTTCATTCCAACTCACAAGTAACGAGTTAGAGTAGCAAACCACTGATCAGTGCAATGGCTGGACTGACCAAGAGCGGTTCAATATGAGGCAATGGGAGAATGGTATGAACAGATACCCAGAGGTCAGAACAACCTCCAAATCAACTGAGAGAACCAACAGTGACAGAACCTTCCACTCCTCCAGCAGTCATGTGCGAAAGCGATATGGGTTATAAGCCCTCCGGTCCTCTTGAACCTCTGATTTCAAGGACTTGAAGGGTGGAGATGTGGTAGTGATAATGTAGTAATGACAATGCAAATATATGACAGTAATAACAATGTAACATACAAGATAAACCCAACACTGGCCATGTTGTGTTCTTCCTTAGTGTGCCTGAGCAGACATGAGTGTAGCAAATTGGGGATTTTCACGGTGGCTTCATTGCGGTGTTGATATAGGTCTAAATGATGTTGGATAAAGACTTGGGGGGAGGTGTGATGTATGGATCTGGCGCATATAAGGTTAATATGGGACTGAGTATCGTAAGTGGTGTAAGAGAGTACTTGACCCAAACCCACATCCAGCTGAATGTTAGGCAGAACCGTGTGTACCAATGAGCATGGACACAGCCCCTAGCTTATACCCTTTACTGTATATTTGTGAATAGTTCTAAGAGACAATTAAGACCTATAGTTAACTTACATGTGACTACAAAGACTTCTTCAGACCTACTGAACTGTAACAAGCTACAACAACCGTTACTCAATTCTTTCCAGTAGCAGGAGGGAATATATTTCAAGCATCAATCACCAGTACACTTGATGCATAAAGCAGATGACAGATATCATTACTGCCAAAACAAATTCTTTTAACATTTTCTCCATGGAAAACTGCCAACAGCATAAGGAAGAATTGTACCTTTTCCATGTGGCAGGTTTCCACAAAATCACGGCTGCACATGGAGCAATGTGGGTTGTTATCCCCAACATTGCAACCTTCAGACATGGAAAAGTGTTTAATTCCATAAATGGATGGTGAACCATTAGCATAAAATTATACAAGTAGATGCCGGTTATCCAGTTGTAGAATCTTCATCTTATTGAATCTATAGTGCCATCATTATTCAAAAGCTCAGCAGGAATGGACAGAGTTTTGGAAACCAAGAGTTTTCTTTTCAGGACTGTTTTCTGAAGCTTTACACAAATATGAATAAGAGTAAAATTGTGACATAATGAGGTGCATATAGCCACCAGAGTCATGGGATATCATGTCATCAGAATATTGAAACTCAGGTGCCAATATTTGGTCATAATAAGGCTGTGTTGTTGTGCAATCCAATTAATGTTTCAAAGATCAGAACAGTCAGTTGATATGACCTTGTAAGTCAAACTAGTATTACTGTAGAGCAGGTGTTACAGGAAGCCCAGATGCAATCAAAAGCAGAACATTGAGAAATACATGACAACCACAGCTGCCGACTGGAAGAGTCTTAAGGGGGACTCGAAGCAATAAGGCTACAACAATCAAGACCAGTTTAAGCAATTGCAGAGAGATAGGGCCAGGAGATGTCAGTGGAGGCTGTTTCACGGGCTTCACACTGGGCACCACGGCTTCCGCACATCTCTGCCTCCAAGATTTTTTGAGTAATCAGCTCCATGCCGGAAATCGGCACAAAGCTGATTTCAAGATTTAAATCCCCATTTCCATCTGATTAGCGGGCCACAGGGGGTGGGGCCGCTGCACTGGGATCGGTGGCAGAGGGAGGGAGGTGATCGAGGCTGGCCACGTGGAACCTGTGTGGAGGTCAGGGATGCCGGAGGAGTCGGGGCTGCTGAGGGTGGGGGGGTGTCGGACTGCTGGTAGCGGGGAGTGTCAGGACTGTTGGGGGGGTGGCGGCGGGGGGTGGGACATCATGGCATGTCTGGAGAGGTCCAGGAGGCCAGCTATCGGAGGGCGGTGGGGTCGGAGGGGCAGTGATGGGGGGGTTTCAGGGCGGGCCAGCGATCACGCTGGCCAGCGATTGAGAGGCCAGCAATGTGGGGCCACATGCGCCAATTTCCGCGCTGACAGATCAACACATGTGCAATGGCCCGCTCAGCGCTATGCTGCCAGCCTCTCCAGTGGGAGTAGGCCCGACCCCCTGACTTTCAGAGTGAATCCTCCTGCGGCACTCTGTGATGCACAAAAGTGTCAGAGATTCATTCTGAAAATCTCGCTAAAAAAATCAGCATGAATTACTCCCATTTTCACATAAATTGGAGACTTAGAATTTTTTTGGGAGAATCCCGGCCCAAGATAGATTAGAGAGATGAGCTGAAAAATGGCAAATGAAATTAAATATTGACAAGTTTTCTTTAATTCATTCATACGATGTGGGTATCATTGGCTGGGCTGGCATTTATTGCCCATCCCCAATTGCCCATGAGAAGGTGGTCGTGAGCTGCCTTCTTGAACTGCTGCAGTCCATGTGGTGTAGGTACACCCACAGTGCTGGAAGGGAGGCAATTCTAGGATTTTGACCCTGTAAAGGAATGAGACTAGGAAAGGAACTATAAACAGAAGTCTAGAAAACAGCAAAATAAAACGATTGAGGGAATTGATGAGCAAATCATTGGAAATGTTTGCAAAGTTTGCAACAATGGTGAGTAAAATACATGTGATCGTGGGTTGTAGAGCATCTGAGTTAGCACATTAAAAAAAATATATCATTTCAGGATGTGAGTACTGCTGCAAGGATGACCCAATAACCCACCCTTAGTTCCTGTGAGAATATTCAGTGATATAACTGGATAGGCTTTCTGGACCACTTCTGTGGACCATTAAGAGTCAATCATGTTGATGTGAGGATGGAGCCACATCATAGAAATCATAGAAACCCTACAGTACAGAAAGAGGCCCTTCGGCCCATCGAGTCTGCACCGACCACAATCCCACCCAGGCCCTACCCCCATATCACTACATATTTACCCACTAATCCCTCTAACCTATCAATCTAAGGGCAATTTTGGCATGGCCAATCAACCTGACCCGCACATCTTTGGACTGTGGGAGGAAACCGGAGCACCCAGAGGAAACCCACGCAGACACAAGGAGAATGTGCAAACTCCACACAGACAGTGACCCAAGCCAGGAATCGAACCCAGGTCCCTGGAGCTGTGAAGCAGCAGTGCTAACCACTGTGCTACCGTGCCACATATAGGTCAGAATGGCTAGGTTGGCAGATTTTCCTTCCACAAAAGTCATTCATGAACTGATGGGTATTTACAACAATGAGAGTTTTAACAACACCAGGTTAAAGTCCAACAGGTTTATTTGGTAGCAAATACCATTAGCTTTCGGAGCGCTGCTCCGATTTCCACTCCATCTGACGAAGGAGCAGTGCTCCGAAAGCTAATGGTATTTGCGACCAAATAAACCTGTTGGACTTTAACCTGGTGTTGTTAAAACTCTTACTGTGTTTACCCCAGTCCAACGCCGGCATCTCCACATCACATTTACAACAATCCAGCAGCTTCCTTGTCACGTTTCCTGATACCAGCTTATTTCCAGTTTTTTTTCTAAAACTGAATTCAAATTTGTCATGTCTCTGACCACTCTCTAGCTCTCTCTTAGAATGTGAAGATCAGGAGCAGGAGTAGTAAACCTTTGGCCTCTGGAGCCTACTCTGCCATTCAACAAGATCACAGCTGATCTGATTGTGGGCTTAACTCCACTTTCCTGCCTGACCTCCATTTACCTTTGATGCACTATCAATAAGGCGAAAGACTACCGATATGCCAATATAAGTGTAGGCTTTTATTCACAACAGAATCAGGAGCAGTTCCCAACAATTAACCGACCTGGACTGAACAAGGGGGAGGAGACAGCCACCTTTATACTAGGTGCTGAGGGGAGGAACCAAACTGGAAGGGGATGTGTCCAGGTATGAAAAACACACACAACGGTGGTCCATATAGGACAAAGGCACAACTGAGGTCCACCACATTCACCCCTTCCTTTTAAAAAAACAACACGGGGGTGAAGCGGAAACAATATCACAAGTCCAGACGAACCGGTGGCTTGATCCGTCGTCGCGATCGTCGTAGTGCAGGTCGCAGAGTTGTCCGAGCAGGGAGCGATGTCGGCCCAGGCTCCGTACAGTGAGCGTCGAGAGAAGGCGCTGGGTGGTGTGAAGCGGACCGATCCGTCGTCCCGTCCAGTCGTCGGGTACTGCGTGGCGACGCCTCCAGCGACTCAAGCGAGCTGTACATAGGGGCGAGAGGAATGGGCTGTGGCCCTGGTGGCATATGGGGAACAGTGGGAACCGGAGCTGGGGGGTGGGGGGCTGCAACAGGCTCTGGGCACACTACATTGGAGACAGGGACTGAGGGAGGAAGAGGCGTAGCAGTCTCCGAATGGACGACACCAGGGACCGTGGGGCGGAAGGACGTGGTGACCTCCGGGGCACCCGCGGGTGCCAAGTCACGGACAGAAACCGTGTCCTCCCGCCCATCAGGGTACGCTACATAAGCATATTGGGGATTAGCATGGAGCAGTTGGACCTCCTCGACCAAGGGATCTGCCTTATGGGTCCGGACATGCTTCCGAAGCAGGACGGGTCCCGGGGACATCAGCCAATCCGGGAGCGAAGTACCCGAGGAGGACTTCCTGGGAAATGAAAACATCCGCTCGTGAGGGGTCGTATTGGTCGCTGTGCACAAGAGTGACCTAATGGAATGTAATGCGTCCGGAAGGACGTCTTGCCAACGGCTGACTGGAAGGCCCCTAGGCCGTAACGCTAATAGAACGGCCTTCCAGACGGTTGCGTTCTCCCGCTCTACTTGACCATTGCCCCTGGGGTTATAGCTAGTGGTGCGGCTGGAGGCAACGCCTTTGGTGAGCAGGTACTGCCTCAGCTCGTCACTCATGAAAGAGGACCCACGGTCGCTATGAATATAGGCTGGGAAGCCGAACAGGGTGAAGAGCTTGTTCAGGGTCCGAATCACTGTAGCCGTGGTCATGTCCGAGCAGGGGAAGGCAAAAGGGAAACGTGAGTATTCGTCAATGATATTCAGGAAATAAACATTGCGGTTAGAGGAGGGGAGGGGGCCTTTAAAATCAACGCTAAGGCGCTCGAACGCGCGAGTGGCCTTTACAAGGTGCGCCCTACCTGGCCGGTAGAACTGCGGTTTGCACTCAGCGCAGACCCTGCATTGCCTGGTAATCGTCCGGACTTCCTCAAGGGAGAAGGGCAGGTTACGGGACTTGACAAAATGGAAAAATCTGGTGACACCCGGGTGACAGAGGTCGTTATGGAGGGACTGTAGCTGGTCTAGTTGGGCACTGGCACATGATCCACGGGACAGGGCGTCTGGGGGCTCATTGAGCTTCCCAGGCCGGTACATGATGTCATATCTGTAGGTGGAGAGCTCAATCCTCCACCGCAAGATCTTGTCATTCTTAATCTTGCCCTTTTGCCTGGTGTTAAACAGGAAGGCAACTGACCGCTGGTCCGTAATTAAGGTGAATCGTTGGCCCGCGAGATAATGGCGCCAGTGCCGGACGGCTTCCACGATGGCCTGGGCCTCCTTCTCGACCGAGGAGTGTCGAATCTCAGGGCCTTGTAAGGTCCGGGAAAAGAAGGCCACCGGACGGCCCCTCTGGTTAAGGGTGGCAGCTAGGGCAAAGTCAGACGCATCACTTTCCACTTGGAATGGGATGGATTCGTCCACAGCGTGCATCGCGGCCTTCGCGATGTCCACTTTGATGTCACCGAAGGCCCGACAGGCCTCCTCCGCCAGGGGAAAAGAGGTCGATTTTAGGAGCGGACGGGCTTTATCTGCGTAACGGGGAACCCACTGGGCATAATAGGAGAAGAAGCCCAGGCATCTCCTCAGTGCTTTGAGGGTAGTAGGGAGGGGAAGCTGCATAAGGGGACGCATACGGGCTGGGTCGGGGCCAAGGACACCATTTTCTATCACGTACCCAAGGATGGCGAGGCGGCGTGTCCGGAAAACACACTTCGCCTCATTGTATGTGAGGTTCAGGAGAGTGGCCGTACGAAGGAATTTTTGTAGGTTGGCATCATGGTCCTGCAGGTCATGGCCGCAGATGGTGACGTTATCCAGATACGGGAAAGTGGCCCGTAGTCCGTGCTGGTCCACCATTTGATCCATGGCCCGTTGGAAGACTGAGACCCCATTGGTGACACCAAAGGGGACTCGGAGGAACTGGTAGAGGCGGCCATCCGCCTCAAAGGCAGTGTATGGGCGATCCTCCGAGCGGATAGGGAGCTGGTGGTAAGCCGATTTCAAATCGATCGTTGAAAAAACCCTATAGTGCGCGATGTGGTTGACTATGTCCGCGATACGGGGAAGAGGATATGCATCTAGTTGGGTATACCTGTTTATGGTCTGGCTGTAGTCAATCACCATGCGGTGTTTCTCCCCCGATTTAACTACGACCACTTGCGCCCTCCAGGGGCTGGTGCTGGCCTGGATAATCCCTTCCTGGTGCAAACGTTGTACCTCGGACCGAATGAAGGCCCGGTCATCCGCACTATGGCGCCTACTCTTGGTGGCTATAGGCCTACAATCCGGGGTGAGGTTATCAAATAACGGGGGGGGGGGTGATCTTGAGGGTCGAGAGACTGCAGGTGGTGCGCGAGGGGCGCTGCAGTGACGGTGCCTGGCAGACGGAGAGCGGGGGATAAGGGCCATCATACTGCAGGGTGACGCTCCTATGATGGCTGAGGAAATCTAACCCCAGCAGTACAGCTGCGCAGAGTCGCGGCAGCACGAGGAGTCGAAAACGCTCGTAGACTGTGCCCTGTACCGTCAGCGTCACCAAGCAGCACCCGAGGACCTCCACTGAGTGAGAATTCGAGGCCATGGAGATGGTCTGGCTCCAGGGTCGCACGGGAAGGGCATATTGACGCACTGTGCGAGGGTGTATAAAACTTTCCGTGCTCCCACAGTCAAACAGGCAGTTTTCTGCATAACCATTTACCTTGATCTCCATTATGGACTTGGAGAGTTGATGTGGCTGCGACTGGTCCAGGCAAATCGATGCCACTGTTGAATTAAAGAAGAATCCATCTTCGTCGCCGTCTGATGACGTCACGGATGAAGCTTCCTGCTCAGCTTGCCTTGATGCCAGTCTCAAAGATGGCGACTCCCGCACTTCCGGTGACCGCATCAAAGATGGCGATTCCCGCACTTCCGGTGACCGCATCCAAGATGGCGATTCGCGCGCAGCCGCCGCCTGCATCAAAGATGGCCGCGCCCTCGGAGCACACATGGCTCCACGAGTCTTCAGAAGCGGCTTTGCCCGGCAGACTTTAACAAAGTGGCCTAGCTTACCGCATCCGGAGCAAATCGCGTCCTTTGCCGGGCAGTGACGCCGAGGGTGCTTAGGGAGGCCACAAAAGTAACATTTGGGCCCTGCTGGAGCAGCCGTCGCAGTGGAGCCGTCGGTGGAACGGGATCCAAGGTAAGACCCGAGATTATGGGAGGCTGCTTCTAACGTTTCAGCCATCGTGGCCGTTTTCCGGAGGTCTAGGTCATCTTGTTCCAGCAGACGCTGCTGGATGTATGTAGACTCAATGCCCACAACGTAGGCGTCGCGGATCAGATCCTCCGTGTTCTGAGCTGCTGAAACAGCCTTACAGTCGCATGCTCGGGCGAGGACTCGCAGGGCGCGCAGAAATTGGGCGCACGATTCTCCTGGCTGCTGTTTGCGGATAGTTAGGAGGTGTCTGGCGTAAACCACGTTCGGGCTCTTTCGGAACTGCCCTTTTAGGAGTTCGATAGCGTCCGCGTAAGTAGCAGCGTCCCGGAAGATTCCATAGACAGTTTCGCTTACCCGGGCGCGGAGCACGTGGAGTTTAGCAGCGTCGGTGTCGATGGCCGTAGCGGTGTCGACGAATGCTTCGAAGCAGTCCAACCAGTGATCAAATTTATCAGAGGCTCCAACCTCTTGAGGGTCTAAAGCTAACTTGTCGGGTTTTAGAAACTGCTCCATACTAGTAACTGTTGTGAATAAAATTGATGCACTATCAATAAGGCGAAAGACTACCGATATGCCAATATAAGTGTAGGCTTTTATTCACAACAGAATCAGGAGCAGTTCCCAACAATTAACCGACCTGGACTGAACAAGGGGGAGGAGACAGCCACCTTTATACTAGGTGCTGAGGGGAGGAACCAAACTGGAAGGGGATGTGTCCAGGTATGACAAACACACACAACGGTGGTCCATATAGGACAAAGGCACAACTGAGGTCCACCACAACCTTGTAGATCAAAAATCTGTCTAACACACTCTTGAATATATCCAACAAGCCAGTCTCCGTTACTGCCAGGGGTAAAGAATTCCAAAGACGAAGGATCCTCTGAGAGAAGAAAATCCTCCTCATATCCATCTTAAATGGAACAAGACCCTTTATTCTGAAATAGTGCCTCCCAGTTCTAGATTCCTTCATGAGGGAAACATCATCTCAGCATTTGTCCTGTAAAGAGCTCACTCAGAAATGTATATGTCTCAGTAAGATCAGCTCTCATTCTTGTAAATTCCAATAAGTACAGATCCAATCTGCTCAGCCTTTCCTTTCCTCCGGGAGCCAAAGGGCGGCAGTGAGTGGGTGTCTTGGGTTGGCAATCTGATTCTACACACGCTTGCACTCATCGTGTAACAACATGCTCGCTATTTTCAACTCTTTCTTGCATCTATGGGAAAGCAAAAATACTGTGAATGTTGGAGATCTGAAATAAAACAGAAAATGCTGAAAATACTCAACAGATCTGCGGAGAGAAAACCAGAGTTAACAGGGAAAACTCAAGCAGAGGCCTCTGCGCATCTCTGGCCACCAGATTTCCAGCGCCATCAGCTCCGTGCCAGAAAGCGTCACAGAGCTGTATGAATTATGCAAATGAAGATTTGAATGTCATTAGCAGGCTCGGGACTGAAGTCTCCTGGCCCGTTAGCCTCACCCACCCTGCCTGGAGTGTTTCACTCTAGTGGGGTTTACAACAGCTCCCCACTTGCAGGAACCTGGCAGTCCAACCCCGTTGGAGTAATGGAGGGGCCATGGGGGCCCCCCCAGGAGGTTGGGGGTAAGGGGGATGTGCCCCCTGGGCATTACCAGCTTGGCAGTGCCAACCTGGCCCTGTGGCACTGCCCAAGGAAAAATGTGGCAATGCCCAGGGGCACCTTGGCACTGCCCACTGGGTATCAGGCAGGGACAAGGGGATGGTGCCAGAGGGTTTGGGGACTAATGGGTGCAGGGCCTCTGGGGAAAGTCGGTGGGGGGATCCTGTTGCCACTCTGCATTCAGGCTTGGTGACAGAGGGAGGGAGGCCAGCGATCGGGGCTGGACATCGGGGTGGGAAGGGGTCAGCCTGCCAGGGGGGTTCGGGGCTTGTCAAGACTGCGGGGGTGGGGGGGGGGGGGGGGGGTGTTGAGGCTGACGGTGGGTAGGCGGGGGGATCAGGAGATCAGGACTGCCAAGGGGGGAGGGGAGATCGAGGCGGGCCAGGGTTTGGAGTGGGGGGGGGGCGACGAGGCTGGGCCGGACACGTCCAGGAGGCCAGCACTCGGGTGGTGGAGGGGTCATATGACCAGTGATTGGGGGTGGGGGGGGGGGGGGGGGTGGGGTGGGGGGGTGGTTGCAGGGCTGGCCAGCGATTGGGAGGCCAGCAGTGCGGGGCTACTGCGCATGCACCAATCTCCACTCTGACAGATCAATGCATGTGCAGTGGCCCGTTCAGTGCTGTGGGGCCAACCTCTCCAGTGGGAATAGATCCCACCCACAGCTTTTTAATGAGATCCTCCCTAGGGCACTCTGTGATACACAGAGTTTGGGAGATTCATTTTGAAAATCCCGCTGGAAAAAAACCAGCAGGATTTACAGCAGTTTTTACGCAAATTCGACACTTAGGGAGGAATTTTACTGGCACGTCTGCATGAGGTTCGTATGATCCCACCCAAGGCCAACGGAGAATGCCTTTCTCGGAACCTCGACCGCCCCCAGAATCAGGATGGGCATGCCGGTAAAATTCCGGCCTGGGCGTTTTTTTGGGAGCATCTCCCCAGATGCTGCCTGACCTGATGAGTATTTCCAGCATTTTCTGTGCTTATTTAAAATGTAGATATGTTGAAATTTGAAAGGATTGAGTCTGTATCACCAGCCAAGCCTAAATTTAATCCTGTGTGAATCCAGATATGGTCTCCATAGTTTCTGCTGGCAATATGCCTGGTTCTCTAAATTGTAAGCATGATGTGTAACCTTTGAAAAATGCTTCTATGCTGATGGAAAAGTGTGCCCTGTGGAACACAGACATAAACAAAGGTTTGGATCTTTACGATGCCCTTCACAACCTCAGAGCATCCTAAATCTATGAACAACAAGTTATTGGATAATTAAGTCTGATCATTATTGGTATTCATATTTTACCAAGCTGCATTGTATATTATCAATGTTAATTTATTGTTTAATTCTGTCATGTTAATGTAATTTTGTATTTATCTTGCTCATTGTTTCAGGTTTTCTTTACACCTTACCAGCAGGATATTAATAGCAACAAGAACTCCCCATAATTAGCTGCTTTGTTTCAATACAAAATGTTCAATGCTGTGATCAACACATGAAGATTATAAGCTTCTTCACATGAACACGATTTTGTTAATACTTTCCATTCCATTCTGCTTGCAGAAGTGCAGAAGACTGGTCACTTGTAAGAATTTCACGTACTCTGGGGACAGGTTGGAAGGTGGGCAAGCAGTGTAGAATTGGACATAATGCCATGGTCACAATTGGCATATAACTGCCCAACCCTGCCACGATTTTATAAGTGGCAAGGGATGTGGTGAGCTGCCAGCCCCTATGGGCCAACTTAAGCCCTGAAATGGCCAATTAATGGTCACTTGAGGGCCTCTTGTCACCCCCCACACCCAGGTATATTTTGGATGGAGCTAAAGACACCAGGGAGCAGCTGGACATTTGTTTCGCTGGCAGCTCTCAGAGGCAGGGCTTCCTTTCCAGATGGCAGTGGAAGTCTCACCCCAAATTGGTTGAGGCCCTGCAGAGAGTTAGGTGGCTTAAGGGAAACCTGCCAGATTCGATCAAGTTTTCTCCAAGCATATTGAGGGCAGGATGGGGGGGTGGGGGGGGGGGGGGGGGGCTGTTTTCAGTGGGGAGGAGGGCAGGGACCTTGACACAACTCAAAATTCTGTGCATAAATCTTAAGCCCTTTCACACAAGATCCCAGAGAAATTTTATGATCCGTGCTCCTGGCTTGGCCCTGCTCTCCCACTGCAGGGGTATTAACTCATAAAACAGTTTGCAGAGATTTCCGTCAGTGATTCCTCTTTCCTTTTCAGAGTGTACAGCTGCAGGTGGACAACCATGTAACAGTGCAAATAAACACCATGAGAAAATAAGACATAGGAGCAGAATTAGACCACTTGGCCCACTGAATCTGCTCCGCCATTCATTCATGACTGATATTTTTCTCATCCCCATTCTCCTGCCTTTTCCCCATAACACCTGACCCCCTTATTAATCAAGAACCTATGTATCTCTGTCATAAAGACACTCAATGACCTGGCCTCCACAGTCTTCTGCGGCAAAGAGTTCCACAGATTCACCACTCTCTGGCTGAAGAAATTCCTCCTCATCTCTTTTTTAAAGGATCGTCCCTTTAGCCTGCAGTTGTGCCCTCTGATCCTAGTTTTTCTTACTAGTGGAAACATCCTCTCCACGTCCATGCTATCCAGGCCTCGCACTTTCCTGTTTCAATAAAAATCCCCCCTTATCCTTTTAAACTCCAATGAGTACAGACCCAGAGTCCTCAACTGTTCCTCATACGACATGCTCTTCATTCCAGGGATCATTCTTGTGAACATCCTCTGGACCGTTTCCACGTCCAGCACATCCCTCCTTAGATATGGGGCCTAAAACTGCTCACAATAGTCCAAA
Source organism: Mustelus asterias (assembly GCF_964213995.1). Taxonomy (NCBI): domain Eukaryota; kingdom Metazoa; phylum Chordata; class Chondrichthyes; order Carcharhiniformes; family Triakidae; genus Mustelus; species Mustelus asterias. The sequence continues at coordinate 81,308,298 of NC_135806.1, read as the reverse complement.
TGGAGTCTGACCAGAGCCTTATACAGCCTCAGAAGTACATCCCTGCTCTTGTATTCTAGCCCTCTCGACATGATTGCTAACATTGCATTTGCCTTCCTAACTGCCGATTGAACCTGCATGTTAACCTGAAGAGAATCTTGAACAAGCACTCCCAAGTCCCTTTGTGTTTCTGATTTCCTAAACATTTCCCCATTTAGAAAATAGTCCATGCCTCCATTCCTCCTTCCAAACTTCACACTCATAACTTTTCCACATTGTATTCCATCTGCCACTTCTTTGCCCACTATCCTAAACATGTCCTTCTGCAGCCCCTCTGCTTTCTCAATACTACCTGTCCCTCTACATATCTTTGTAACATCTGCAAACTTAGCAACAGTGCCTTCAGTTCCTTCTTCCAAATCGTTAATGTATATTGTGAAAAGTTATGGTCCCAGAGCCGACGCCTGAGGCACACCACTAGTCATTGGCTGCCATCCTGAAAAAGACCCCTTTATCCCCATTTCTGCGTTTGTTGGATCCCCATTTAGGCATTTAGTTGGATTTATATTTGGTGATTCATAACTCACAAGTAGACATGAACAGCCACATCTGAGGCAGCAGTGCAAACCACTGTGCCACCGTGCCACCCTGTGACAAAGAGTATTGGAACAATTAAAAGAAGGATACCCAGGTATATTCTGAATGAAACAATTTGTGAGGAGCTGCTTCTGGTGGCCTGGATTTGATGAGGACTATGCCAGGCATGTGCTCGGGTAAAGATTGCACCAACGTTGTCCCCTTTACAACTAAACGGGTGGTGTAAATGCCTTTGCAACATCTGTGTATAGACTTTACGGGCCCATACAAAGGCCACGTGTTCACGATTGTCATATATGCACAGTCCAAGTGGCCAGGAGTGATCATAATGAAGTCAATAACTGCAGAACAAACCATCCAAAAGCTCAATGCGATTTTCACCAGATTTGGGGAACTAGGACAAATTGTAAGTGATAACGGATCGCAATTCACGGCTTAAGAGTTTGAAGACTATCTAAAGAAGCGTGGTATCCAACACATACAATCAGCACCATACCACCCTTCGACAAATGGTTTAGCCAAAAGGTTCCTCCAGACCTTAAAGAATGCACGGAAAGCCTTCAAGGACCAAGGTTCATTAAACTTATATCCAAACAGTTTCTTGGTGACATATTACAATATTACACTTGAGACTACTCAGAGTTGCCCAGATTTACTACTACTGAAAAGGAAGCTGAGATCTATTTCTTTGATCTACCCTCTACCATAGGAGATGTCGAAGATAGTAGAACATAATCAGCAGTAGCAAATCTTGAAAAGAGAAGGCAATTCCAAAAGACACTTGTTTCGACAAGGAGAGCAAGTTTTGGCATGTAGTTTATCCATTGGTGAGAAGTGGATTCCTCCAACTGTATTGGTACAAACTGGCCCTATTTCCTGTACAGTATGAACTGAAAATGAGCTAGTGTGGAAACAACACACAGATCAGTTGTTAGCTACATGCTTCAACATGCCAGGCACATGTGTGCCAGAACCATCTCAGGATGAATCACCAACCATACCATAAGATGCAACTTCAGGTCAATCAGTAGAGACCGAGATTACTGAAGAATCTTTTGTTGCTACAGGTCTTCTGCAAAAGAGTCTGTTACACTTTCCAACTCAATAGCCTGATCCTGCCTCCCTCCCCCCCCGCCCCCCCATATCCTTTGATCCGCTTCATCTCAAGAGCTATATTTAACACCTTCTTCGAGTTATAGAGTCATAGTCAGAGAGGTTTGCAGCATGGAAACAGGCCCTTCAGCCTAACTAGTCCATGCCCTCCAGTTTTTACCACTAAGCTAGTCCCTATTGCCCGCGTTTGGCCCATATCCCTCTATACCCATCTTACCCATGTAACTGTCTAAATGCTTTTTAAAAGACAAAATCCTACCCACCTCGACTACTGCCTCTGGCAGCTCGTTCCAGACACTTACCACCCTCTGAGTGAAAAAGTTGCCCTCTGGACCTTTTGTATCTCTCCCAAATCACCTTAAACCAATGCCCTCGAATTTTAGACTCCCCTACCTTTGGGAAAAGATGTTGACTATCTATCTTATCTATGCCGCTCATTATTTTTATAGACCTATATAAGATCACCCTGAAGCCTCCTACACTCCAGGGAAAAAAGTCCCAGTCTATCCAGCCTTTGCTTATAACTCAAACCATCAAGTCCCGGTAGCATCCTAGTAAATCTTTTTGCACTCTTTCTTGTTTACTAATATCTTTTCTATAATTGGGTGACCAAAACTGTACACAGTATTCCAAGTGTGGTCTTACCAATGTCTAATGCAACTTCAACAAGAAACCCCAACTCTTGTACTCAAAGTTCTGACCAATGAAACTAAGCACCACCCTGTCCACCTGTGACTCCACTTTCAAGGTGCTATGAACCTGTACCCCTAGATCTCTTTGTTCTATAACTCTCCCCAACGCCCTACCATTAACTGAGTAGGTCCTGCCGCGATTCGATCTACCAAAATGCATCACCTCACATTTATCACATTTATCTAAATTAAACTCCATCTGCCATTCATCAGCCCACTGGCCAAATTGATCCCATTGTAATCCTAGATAATCTTCTTCACTGTCCACTATGCCACCCATCTTGGTGTCATCTGCAAACTTACTAACCATGTTTCCTAAATTCTCATCCAAATCATTAATATAAATGACAAATAACAGTGGACCCAGCACTGATCCCTGAGGCACACCGCTGGTCACAGGCCTCCAGTTTGAAAAACATCCCTCTACAACCACCCTCCGTCTTCTGTCATCAAGCCAATTTTGTACCCAACTGGCTACCTCACCCTGGATTCCGTGAGATTTAACCTCATGCAACAATCTACCATGCGGTACCTTATTAAAGGCCTTGCTCAAGTACATGTAGACAACGGTGACTGCACTGCCCTCATCTACCTTCTTGGTTACCCCTTCAAAAAACTTGAAGACATATCGGGCGGAATCTTCCCGTAGAACCCACCGCGGGAATCGTAGCGGGCAGGTGTCGGACCATGCACAGGTCCATTGACCTCGGGCAGGATTTCCTGGTTTTGGGGTGAGTGTGGTCGGAAAATCCCGCCTATGATGTTTTATTCTCAACTGCTTTCTGTGGTAACAAATTGCGCAGATTCACCACTCTCAGGGTGAAGAAATTTCTCCTCATCTTAGTCCTAAAAGATTTACCCATATCCTTAGACCATGATCTCTGGTTCTGGACACTCTTATCATCGGGAACACCCTTCCTGCATCTGCCCTGTCTAGCCCTGTTAGAATTTTATGGGTTTCTACAAGATTCCCTCTCATTCTTCTAAATCCAACAAATATAATCCTAACCGACTGAATCTCTCCTCAGGTGTCAGTCCCGCCATCCCAGGAATCATTCTGATTACTGTATTATTACTATGTAAAGATTTGTTGTCTGCCCTTGCATATATGTAAAAGTACATTGGTTATGTGTTGTTATGGGATATTAGAAGTGAAGGGGGAGGGATGTTATATACTTGGGTTGATGTGCTGCTGTGCTGCCACTTTAAGAGTCCAGTCACATGCTTAGTTCGTGATGTTATCAACCACCTTGTGGATCTTAGCTCAAGCCTTTGCACAGTGAACAACTTCTCAGTAAAACATTCTTGTTGACTGCAACCAATGCATGTGCTGTAAATGATCTTTCTTTTACCCTCATAATTGCAACATATACAATAATTTCAATTTCCATCATATTTGCTGGTGTCTTGAAACTAGTAAGACGCATGCTGCAGACTGGAATCAGCCCAGAAATTGGTGTTTTTTACATACAATACAGAAGATCATTTTTGCTCAAGGAACCATTCCAGCCAGTGAAAAATAAGGCCGAGTAGGATTTATCCCCAAATTATCTATCTACTGGAAATGGAATAGAAAATATGCACCAACTTGGAAATCAACAACCCGTGAGCACATTAAATGAATTGAGTAAAATATATTGGGAGCATTTTTAATATTATTATGTCATTTTCAGCAAAACAGACTATTTTGTGAACAAACTGCTGGATTTTTCCACTTCCTACAGGTTCAACATGTTCCTAGCAACCTGATTTCCATAGAAAACATTCCATAGATTACATTAAAACCTCCTCCACATATCAGAAGCATGAGAAATTTTGATAAAACAACAAAGCTTTGAACCATAGCTTTTATATTCAAAAAACAATAATTGTTTCCAGATTAAATTTATGATTGCTGATTAAGGGTATTTACACTGCCAAAGACTTGCCCGTCACCATGGCAACTTGTTTTCTAAAATAGTAACTCTTTTGCTACATGCAATTTTTGACAAGTTTGCTTCTCATTAAAATGAAGTCTGTAAAGCTGAAGGTGCGTTCATGTGGGACTGCAAATTTTCCCAGAGATTTCCCATTTAATTCTTCTTTGGGATGTCACCATTGTACACTGTATCCTTATTCGAGATCCAAACTGCCACAAGAGAAATTTCTACGATATACTTCAACCACACACTGCAGAACGACCCTAAAGGTAAAACTGACAAGTAGGAGTCTGTATTCTTAACAGCTATGCTGTCAGTCACAGCTTAGTGCACCTTATAATAACAGTGTGTGAGTCTAAGTAACAATTGCACCAGTGAGTACTATGAAGAAACAGAGAATCAGAGTACGCAGTACAGAAGGAGGATATTCAGTCCATCATGTCTGTGCGGACACTCTTAAAGAACTACTAATTAGTTCCACCCTCCTGCTCTTTTCCCATAGCCCTACAAATATTTCATTTTTAACTATGTGCAGGATTCCCTTGATGTCCCCGTAATGTATTTTTCGCGACAGGAGGCAGGCTGCCACTGATCAGTAGTGGGGTCTTCTGGTCCCACCACTATCAACCGGATTTTCCATTGTCTCCACACCATCGGGAAACATGTGGCAGAGGTGTGCCGTCAGAGGAACCAGAAGATGTTGCCGGTGTGAACAGCCGGCAAGTTCCGCGATGTATATCTATTTGAAAGTACGTTGGTTTCAAGTATTTCAGGATTCTTGGCTCAATGGTAAATACCAAAGTTACATCCAAGAATGAAATTTAGATTAGGTTAGCTACTGGAAGAAGCGTGACCCATGATTCAAGAAGCATCAGGAAGTCCAAAAGCATTAGACTGAAAAATACATTTGGTGCTGTCACTAGTTTGGAGTGTTGCAGTCGATGGATGTGAGGGTTAGCCTTCGATAGAAGATGAGAGGAGGCTAATGGCTTTTGAAATGTGGACATAGTAAAACTTGACCAGAATCAGCTGGATGAGTGAGTTAAGTCAAGAATCAAAAGGGTTGCTAAGTGCAGTTAGAGACAGGAAGATAGCTAAGTACAGATAAAAGCAAAACATTGCAGAAGCTGGAATCTGAAACAAAAACAGAAAATGCTGAAAAATCTCAGCAGGTCTGACAGCATCTGTGGAGAGAGAATAGAGACAATGTTTCAAGGTTGGATGACTCTTCATCAGAGCTCTGAGAAAATGTTGGCTCTATTTTTTCTCCACAAATGCTGCCAGACCTGTTGAGATTTTCCAGCATTTTCTGTTTTTGTTGTGTTAGCCCAAGTGGAGACATTGGAATTGGAAACAACAATCTAACAGCCTTTTCCTGGCCACATTTGTAGGAGAATCATAGAATCCTACAGTGCAGAAGAAGGCAATTCGGCCCATCGAGCCCGCACTGACCACAATCCCATCCAGGCCCTATCCCCATACCCACTGCATTTACCCTAACTAGTCCCCCTGACACTAAGGGGCAATATGGCATGGCCAATCCACCTAACTTGCACATCTTTGGAGTGTGAGAGGAAACCGGAGCAGAGGAAGCCCACACAGACACAGGGAGAATGTGCAAACTCCACACAGACAGTGACCCAAGCCAGGAATTGAACCCGGGTCCTTGGCACTGTGAGGCAGCAGTGCTAACCACTGTGCCACCGTGCTGCTGAGAAATTGAGGATAAAAACAGAGGAAGAAGGAGAAAAATTTGATGAATGAATGACATTAAGAAATGGACTGGTGGAGGCTTAAAGAAAGGAAAATGTAAGATGATGACAATGGGCACTCTAAAGCCATGGTGTAAACAAACATAAGAACATAAGAACTAGGCAATTCAGCCTCTCAAGCCTGCTCTGCCATTCAATAAGATCATTTCTTGGCCTCAACTCCACTTTCCTGCCCATTCCCCATAACCCTTCAATCCATTACTGATTAAAAAGCTGTCTATCTCCACAAATTTACTCAATGTCCTGGCATCCACCACACCAGGGGTAATGAATTCCACAGACTCACCACCCATTGAGAGAAATAATTTCTCCTCATCTCTGTTTTAAATCTTCCACCCCTTATCCTAAACTATGGCCTTTCATTCTAAAGTGCCTCACAAGAGGAAATATCCTCTCTGCATCCACTTTGTCAATCCCCATTATTATCACCTGTTACTAGTGGGATGGTACTGGTTTCCTCCACAGTAAAAATTGAGGCAAAATATCGATTTAGTGTCACCGCCATTTCTGTGTTCCCCACAATTCACTCCCCAGTCTCATCCTCCAAGGGACCAACATTCACTTTAGCTACTCTCCTCCTTTTTATATACTTATGCAAGTAGTTGCTTTCCTTTATTATATTTTGCACTTGTTTTCTTTCAGTATCTTTGCTCTTTTTTTTAGTAACTCTTTGTTGATCGTTGAAAGTTTCCTAATCATCCAACCTTCCACTGGCCTTTGCATTAGTTAAGCTCACTTAAAGGTGGTTGCTTTCCACAAAATAATATATATGGTAAAGCAGGAAAGATGGTGGCTGCCTGACTATTAATACCATTAGTTTACATGAATAGAGGTGATGTCATGATATTCAGGTTGGCTCCCATACAATGGACCGAAATCAAGGATATATTATTGTGGATAACTACTGTCAGTATTGTGGAGTTTCCTGCCTTATTTTCTGAGATATTATTTTCTGGAATAGCTACAATTTTAGAAAGTGACAATGCTTTACAAACTTTGAGAAAAAAATTAATTGATTTAGATATGTTTTGTTCAGCTAAGTATTCACTATTATAATGGGATTGTGTAGGAGAGGAGCATTTTTTTACTGCAGCCTGCAGCACACAATATCTCAACCAGTTCGGACTGCCTCTGAACAAAGACAACATATGATATGAGTTCTCTAGCTGAACCTCATTGAAATAGCAGTGAAAAAATTAAAGGGTTCTTTTCTAAAAGACGTCAATAGATTGGAGTTTTTAATAATCTATTCAGCTTTTGAAATATGTAAGGTTCCCCTTCTTCCAAATATCCATGAACATAACTTCCTTCAATTTATCAATAACCAATGTAATAACCTTCAATAAATACACAAAAGCAAATAAATAGAAAGTAAAATCTGCAAATGCTGAAGAAATGAAATAAAGTGTTAACCCTGTGCCTTGCCAATGCAACATTTCCATTTCACTTTGCAAATAAATAAAGAGATGATATTTATGCAGTGTTTAAAGTGGTGCCCACATCTCACCGAGTGACTCACCTCCTGACTCCCTAAAGCCTGTCCAGCATCTCCAAGGCACAAGCCAGGAGTGCAATGCAATACTCCCCACTTGTCTGGTTGAGTACGACACCAATAATGTTTAAGAAGTTCGATACCATCCAGGAAAAAGAAGCCCACCTGAGCGATTCCCCATCCACCACCTTAACCATTCATTCCCACCCCCACTGACCTTATACATGAACTCATCAAAGTTCCTTTCATGGTACCTTCCAAAACCACGACCTCCACCACCTAGAAGTTCAAGGGTGGCAGAGGCACCAGAACACCACCACCTGCAAATTCCCCACCAAGCCACACATTGTCCTGACTTGGAACTATCTCACCACTCCCTCATTGTCACTGGGTCAAAATTACACCCTAACAGCACTGTGGGTGTTCCTGCACAAGATGGATTGCAACAGTTCAAGAAGGCATTACCACCTTATCAAGGATTATTAGGGATAGGCAACAAATCTTGCATCATCCTTTAAAAAGTACCTGAATGAGCTCTTGGCACATCACAACACTCAAGGCTATGGGCCAAGTGCTGGTAAACAGGATTTGGTGAGAGGTCAGGTGTTTCTCGGTGTCAGTGCAGACTTGATGGGCCGAAGAGTCTCTTCTGCACTGCATAATTTTATGATTATATGATCATCATAATCCTTCCATCTGTGTAAAATTGACATGAAGCAAATCAAATTTGTGGGGAATTGGTTAGCTCTTCTCGTACACTTTTGTAGATGGCTGAGGAGACTAATGCTTGAAAGGCAAGTTCTGCCACAAGTGTGGGATGTGAAGTGGCATCAGGCATCATTTGTTTTTGTTTTCAGTGTTGGCATCTGTTACCAAGCTCTTGTAGCCACTAATCATCATGGCAGTGCAATTCAGCCCACAGGTGATGTGGCTGTTTTCCTCCGTCATCGCCAATCCCTCCCAGATGCAAACATCACTCCCACTAATCTGCGGATGCTGAATGTCACCTTTGGACATCCATGTATCCATGTGGTAGACTGGCCTATTCAATTGGTGCCGCAGTTTGTCCAATGTGAAGACATTAGAGCCTGTATGCATTAGATTATAAAAATTAGGAGCAAGAGTAGGCCCCTCATCCCCTCAAACTTGCTCGATCATTCAATAAGATTATGGCTGATCTGATTGTAACCTCAACTCCACATTCCTGTCTGCTCCCAATAACATTTCACCCACTTGTGAATCAAAAATCCACCTAGCTCTGCCTTAAAAATATTCATAACTATGCTTCCACTTTCTTTTGAAGAGGACAGTTCAAAAGACTCACAACCCTCGGAGAGTGGAAATACAATGCAAAAGAACCGCACATGTGCTGGAAGCAGACTTCACCATATTTCTAGAAATGATGTTCAAAATATTTACCACGCCCCCATTATCTCACTGGGGTGTTGCAAATATATATTTTCTATGGCTATGTCCCAGGAGTCTGTACCTTCATCCCACACAGCAGACCTGGATGAAGACATCACTGTCCAGCAAATCATCTCTTCCGCCCTACCATCACGAGCTGTTCCTGCTTATGTGCTCTGTGCTTCACTGGGTACAGGTTCATTTAACTTGCTATTTTAATTTGCTGCTAAAACATTCATAATCAAATATGAGCATTTTAAATCTTGGTAGAAGGGGAGGTGATGACTGAGTGGTATTGTCGCTAGATTATTAATCCAGAAACTCAGCCAATGCTGTGGGGACCCGGGTTCAAATCCTACCACGGCAGATGGTAGAATTTGAATTCAGTAAAAATATCATGGGACTCTAGAGCCACAGCAATGTGGTTGACTCCCATCTGCCCTCTGAAATGGCCTAGGAAGCCACTCAGTTCAAGGGCAACTAGGGATGGGCAATAAATGCTGACCAGCCAGCAATGCCCATGTCCCTCAAATGAATAAAGAGAAACAAAAATGTTAAATATCTTACCATTTAGAACATAATATGCAACAACTTCATGTTTATTGTCTATATCATAATAAAGTAACAACAACTGTCATGGACACCTCTTTTAGACTACAGCAATATTCTTTTCCATTGAAGAAAATCTGAATGAACTACCGATTCACTAGCATCCAGTTTGTAATACCACACAAGACTCTTTGTTTGTAGACTTTCAAGCATCTAAAATCACAGAGACTGTCATATTTAGAGAATGCATTGAGCAAGACAGATAAAGTGCTTTGGAACAGACCTAATAGGCACCCAAAAGATATATCACAGATTTAACTACCAGACCAGGTGTTGCAGTTTACAGAAAAGCAATAGTCCGCAGAGGATACATTTTGCATTAAAATTCATTTCAGTGTGTGAAGAATGTTTACTGTCTTGCAAAACTGACAGGGAAATGTTCGTAGTTACATACTTTATGCACCATTACAAGTCAGAAAGCAGCTTTTTATTTTCAAGACACTCTCCTGAGAAAGCTGATTTATGGCCAATGTCGTACTTTGTACTGCAGCCAATAAAAATGTTTAGCAGCTCTGCACCAAAGACAAGACAACTCATCTTCATACACATGATTAGGAAAGAAAAAATCTTGTCAATTCCAATTTACAAGATGCTAAGTAAGGGCCTATGAAAAACACAACCCTTTTCATTATGCAACTTACCTCATGCTGCTGGTATTTATTAATTAGCTTGAAATGTCACTCATTAAACAATTCTCTCTAATAAAACTTTTATGTAGAATTCTCACCTGACTTTCCATTGTGTAATAAATAGGTTGGGCTGTTACTTTTGGACACATATGTCTGCAGTAAAGATTTTTTTTAAAATATATGAAATCTGTAGAGTTGATTCACACATTTTACATATGCTAATTATTATCCCCATGTACTTGAAAATTGAATTGTATTTACTGCAATACACATTACATTGTGGTTTAAGGGAAGTACTCTGTATGGGGTCTGAATTTCTACATACATTTTCTCAAAAACAATTAGCATTTATCATTTGAAAGAGATGTGAATAGATATTTGACTACCTGACAACGGAAAGGAAATTGCAGTAATATTGTGAGGATAATTATAGATCTATGCATTATGTGCAATTAAATTAAGTGATAGCAGAGTTCAATGTACCATTACTTTAAAACTATTTTCACCATAGTGTGAAAATAGTGTTAACGTGTAAAATTATTACATTTTGGACAGCCAAACAAAGTTTGATTTTAACTGACAATTCCCCCAATTTTTTTTTAAATAGCCACCCTTTAAACAAGGAATTTAAAAAGGCAATCCTGTCGGAAAACTGGTTGAACATTTATTGTATTAGCAGGATTTTGTGTGTTTGAATCTATAGGCTGCATCTTGCTGCAGTTTGAACCCTCAATTGAATGAATTTCATTCTCATGAAAAATATTTTCAGCCCAGTGCAACTAGTGCTATTCATGCTCCTGAACTTGGGTTCCAAGCCCAAGTTTGATCCAAGCATACAATCTAGACTGACACTTCAACACAGTAGTGTTATGCGTTGAAGTTGCCTGTTCAGTGAGGTTCCATGGCACAATATCTCAGTGATATTTCTGATGTGTCCCAGCCAATGCCACTGAACACACATTAACCAGTCATTTGTTCTATTTCTGGGACTTTGCTGTATGCAGCGTAGCTACAGAAAATCCGTGAAAAATTACTCTTCGGGCAGGATTTTACGGCCTCACTCAAGCGAGACCGGAAATTCCAGCCTGAATTCAATGGAGATTTCTGTTGTCAGACCCTGGCCCACTCTGATTCTGTGACAAGCGAGGCGGTAGAGTTCCGGCCTTTGAATTGAATTTCTACAGCGCAGAAGGAGGCCATGCAGCCCATCGAGTCTGCACCGATCACAATCCCACCGAGCCCCTATCCCTGTAGCCCCATGTATTTATCCTGCTAGTCCCACTGACACTAACGGGCAATTTACCATGGTCAATCAGCCTAACCCTCACATCTTTGAACTGTGGGAGGAAACTGGAGCACTCGGAGGAAACCCACGCAGACACGAGGAGAACGTGCAAACTCCACACAGACAGTGACCCAAGCCGGGAATCAAACCCGGGTCTCTGGCGCTGTGAGGCAGCAGTACTAACCACTGTGCCACCGTGCTGCCCTGTTTCTTTGGGATGTCCTGAAGGTGTGAAAAACATTACTATGAATTTTTTTTTTAAATAGATGAAAGTGACTTGCAGCAATTCATAGGAGAGCATATTAATATCTCTATCTTCCTTTACTGTATTCATATTTAATTAAGAATGATGACTCAAAGTGTCCCACACTTGAGAGTTTTGAGCATCTGGTTTTGCTCAGCTCGTGGCTCTGAAAGATCCAAACCTTAAATATTTGTAAAATGGAAGAAAAGATCGTGCTTTATTATGGGTGGCATGGTGGCACATTGGTTAACACTGCTGCTTCACAGCTCCAGGGACCTGGGTTCAATTCTGGCCTTGGGTGACTGTGTGGAGCTTGCACATTGTCTGCGTGGGTTACCTCTGGGTGCTCCCGTTTGCACCTACAGTCCAAAGATCTGCAGGTTAGGTGGATAGGCCATGCTAAATTGCCCCTTTGTGGCCCAAGATTAGCCATGGTAAATGTGTGGGTTTACAGGGATAGAGGGCCTAGATAAGCTACTCTGTCAGAGAGTCGGTGGAGACTTGATGGGCCAAATGGCCTCTTCCGCACTGTAGAGATTCTATGATTATTTTGACTCTTCTTATAATTCCATACCATCAAGCAAACCACAAAGGGACTAGTCATCTACTCACCATTAGCTCACAAGAAAAAATTGATGTGTATGTCACTCTTTCATCAAGAATTACATACATCAATCACTATTACAAGTTTCAGATATTCTATCAGATACCGTACTGGACCTTAGGTTTCACTCGATAGATGCTGCCTGACATGCTGAGTATTTCCAGCCTTTTCTGGTTTTTTTCCAGATTCCCAGCATTTGCAGAATTCTATTTTATGTGTCAGAGACAGTGATGTTAGCCAATCCCATAAATGTCCAAGTGCCTTATATTCAGCCTACCCAAAGTGTAAATATGCAATAGCATAATCAAGGGGTGTAACAATAGGACTACTATACAATCTGAACTGGACATCATTGCCTGAAATTTCATGGCTGTTCTCCAGATTTTCTACCAAAACTTTGATACAAGGTCAGTGGATACCCTGGAAAAATGACATGCATAGCTTTTCATGTCACTTCTAAAGAATTTCACCAATATTCTATTGAATTTATGGTGGGGAGTCAGAAAAACTGCCTGAAATTCAATATCTTTGTGCAGGATTTTCCAGTCTCGCCCATCCCAGGACCGTAGATTTCTGCCTGAGGTCAACAGACCTTTCAGTGGTCTTTCTGAAGGTGGACAGAAACATTTACTAAGACCCAGATATAAAAAGAGATGATTAAGCTGCTTTATTTTATACACAGGAATGTAAATATTAATAGTCAAAGAAATTTCCATTTTCATCAGCACATCTCATTGAATAATGGAGAAAATTAATAAGAGCCAATGCACTCCATTCCTTTTGTGGGTTGCCTTATGTGTTTTGTATTAAGAAAGAATAATTGGACAGGTAAGGTAATAGCGGCTTGACAAAATGCTGCTAAATGCAACAAAAGAAGAGGTAGTGGATGAAGAATTTTCAAATGGCAAAATGGTTTCTCTTATCCTTGATGTTTTTTGAGGTCCTACTTGCAAGGCTGTCACATAAGTTTCAAACTGAAAGGTTGGATTGGTGTTAACAAAATGCTAAATTGCCCCTTAGTGTCCCAAGATTAGCCATGGTAAATGTGTGGGGTTACAGGGATAGAGGGCCTGGGTAGGATACTCTGTCAGAGAGTCAGTGGAGACTTGATGGGCCAAATGGCCTCTTCTGCACTGTAGAGATTCCATGATTTTTTTGACTATAATTATAATTCCATGCCATCAAGCAAACCACAAAGGGATTAGTCATCTACTCACCATTAGCTCACAAGGAAAAATTAGTGTGTATGCCACTCTTTCATCAAGAATTACATACTTACATCTCTGTTACAGGTTTCAGATGTATTAAGAAAGAATAATTGGGCAGGTAAGGTAATAGCGGCTTGACAAAATGCTGCTAAATGCAACAATAGAGGAGGTAGTGGATGAAGAATCTTCAAATGGCAAAAGTGGTTTCTCTTATCCTTGGTGTTTCTTGTGGTCCTACTTGCAAGGCTGTCACATAAGTTTCAAACTGAAAGGGTGGATTGGTGTTAACAAAATTCCTTAGGACTACTTGGTGTGCAGATGCTATGAAAACTTCAAACCGAATCATTACGCGATTGATCTAATTTCCTGATCATTAACAAATTTCTTCCTGGTAGTTGTTATAATATTTTATGTTTTCTGAGATTGCAAGTTGTTAATTGTGAAGTTCTCACCATATCTTTTATATCTCCGGTTGTCATGTTTATGTTTCTACATTAACCATCAGTTTAGTGCACTACTAAAAACAAGTAGCATCTTGGGTGATAATGTTTGCCTAGAATAGCAAACGTACAGTGAACAGATTGTAATGTGTTTACAGCTGAATGTGCTCAGCAGGTACATACACTTGGGGAAGATGCAAGCTGGTCAGTTCTGTTCTGTGGATTAGTGCGGTAAAAGTGTAGTCATCAAAAATCCATCATTTTTGACATCCTGTCGTCCGGGCCTTAAATATTCAGCAATATAACTCAAATTGAATCATGTAACCAACACTCATACATAGGTGCTCTTGACAGCTATGTGCAAGGCCATCTAACTCCTATTCAAACGAGAGTCTTTTCTGCAGTCTTACGCAAGGACTGTTCTCAGCCTCTTCAATTTATTCAAGTATTTCTCCTTACATTTAAGAATAAACATACAGAAATCTTACTAGCTTACCGATGCAGACTCAGTGGACTAAGATGGAGATCCCATATAAATGGTCAGAATACAAGAGAGGACTTCATGCAAAAATATTGTAATTCTACTGATGACCCTATTAGGAAAATATGAAAATCCCACAGGAATGCCATTGTATATTGGAAAATTGATGCTAGGAAGCATGGAGGGTTAAAAGTAATGGAGCTTTATTTCCGGGGTGCTGTTCACTACATGGCTGCTTCCTCCCTCTGGCAGTTTCCTGTGCTAGTGACCTGTGGCATCACTTCCAGTGAATACATGATTATATTAATACACAGTGCTTAGTGCAGCTACCAAGAATCAACATTAATACATAACAAATGCCACATTTAACTCAGTGACAGGCCACATGAGTTTCTTGATATTTTGTTCAAAAGTAACATCTTCGGCTGCTGTGAGGGCCAGACACCATGGAAATCACATGTGAAATTTTTGTAAAAGATTAGTCCTGACATTTGTTTACAAGATATCTATTCCCTTTTCCCTCACATGCTCAGCTAGACTCCTTTCAAATGCATTTATGCTATACACCTTAACTGTTCCCTGTGGGAGAGAATTCTAACTACTCACCACGCTCTGGGTAAAAAAAGCCTTTTTCTGAATTCCCTATTCAATTAATTGGTGACTATCTTATATTAATGGTCATTCTGTTTGTTCTTCCCTACATGTGGAAACGCGAGGATGTGGAATTCTGAACACCACCCTGTAAATAAAGCTCCGTTACTTTTAACCCTCTGTGCTTCCTAGCATCAATTCTCCAATATATGACAGCATTCCTGTAGGATTTTCATATTTTCCTAATAGGGGCACCAGTGGAATTACAATATTTTTGCATGAAATCCTCTATTGTATTCTGACCATTTACATGGGATTTCCATTTTAGTCCACTAAATTGGTAAGCTACTAAGATTTCAGTAGGATATTCCTAATATCCTCGCGTATTTTCCCATCCATAGTCACCTAATCTCTGGAAGATGGGCAGCCACCAACAACAGATGATGAGTGGGACAAAGTTCTGGCATGTCAAAGGAAAATGCCATTTTTAAAGGGCCACCGACAGCCTTCATACAGGATGCATACATAGGGTGGAATTTGATGCCCTAACCCAAAATGACTTTGGAGGTGGAAGTGGCACTTAATCTGGTGGAAGGGTGCTGATTGAGGACCTGCCAGGTTCCATCTTTGCTCTGATTAGGTCCGGGGCAGAAAGGATCATGTTCAGACTCTCTGCCCCAATGTTAGTTGAGGCCTTTAAGTGGACAATCAAACCCAAACTTAAAAATAGCGGTCCACAGGTCGGGGCTTAAGGGAGATGGGGGGAGGAGGGTGACTGTGGGTGGATGGTGTGGCTGGATGGGAAGTCAGCCTGCCACTGCTGGAATAAGTGTTGAGGATGCTGGTTGCGAAGAGATGGGCTGGGCGGAAGGCTTGCCTTTGCTTTGGCTCTTCATTGAAATGAATTTAAAAATAGAATAAAACAACAAGATCCCTCTAGCCCCTACCCTTTCATACAGTCCCTATGGCTCATCCCTGTCAACATACACCCCTTCATGCCACAAACCACCCCACTTTACTCTCCCATTGTCACTATGCCAACCCATGTCCCTCTATCCACCCCCATGGCTGCTTATCTCCCTATGGCCTCTTATACTCCTCCTACCTCCCCATGGCCCATTATAGCCCTTAAGCCACTTCATGCCAACCCATGCTCCCCACCCATACTCTTACCCCTACATGTCAGCTCTTATTTTTATCCCTCCATGTTTAATATTACATGACAGCACTTTAGCAGCTTTGACAGTTTTGATAATTCCTTGGCAGCTTGACAGTTCTTTGACAATTGGACAGTTTTTTTACAGTACCTTGACAGGTGGTCAGTTATTTGACAGCTGGCCAGTTCTTTGACAGGTGGACAGTTCTTCAACAGCTCTTTGACAGCTTGTCAGTTTTGGACAGTTGAACAGTTCTTTGACAATTCTTTGATTAATGGACAATTGTTTGACAGTTAGACAGTTCTTTGACAATTATTTGTCTGATTGGCAGTTCTTTGACATCTTTGAGAGCTTGACAGTTCTTTGACAGCTTGATAGTTATTTGACAGTTTGACAATTCTTTGACTGGTGGATCATTCTTCGACATCTCTTTAACAGCTTGTCAGTTATTTGACAGTTGGACAGTCCTTTGACAGCTTGCCAATTCTTTGACAGCTTGACAGTTCAAATGAGTTTGAGTGTAAAAAATGCATATTCATGTTCACGTTTAACAATCCCAAATGCCCCTTACCTCTCCCAAATGTGTCCTGAGGCCAGATGAAATGGAGTGCCTTACCTCTCCAAAAAGGTATCCTGGCTATTCAAATGAGTTCACCATGTTCAGACCTGTTCAAATTTGTAAACTTAGGATTTCATACTCCTGACCTATCTAAATCCTACTTCAGTGGAGGGAGCTGGTGATTTACATGGACAGCTGTCTCTGTCAGCACACATATATGAAACCCGGCCTGACTCCATTCCCACCCCCATATAAATGGAGCATACCATGTTCAGGGGTGGATTTACAATCTTTGGCCATTTCTAGGATTGTTGCTATGACAGAGAGTCCCTCCACTGTGAGGAAAATCTGGACTCATGAGTCAATGAATCTCATTGAAACATTGTCTCTCAGCAATCTTCACCTTCCAAAATCTCACTTTGATATTTCCTCCAAATGTAACTCCAACTGGAACAGCCTCAATGGCAGTCCACCTCGCAGGGTTTCTCATCTCCCGGGACTCTGTTCCCCTGGATTTCCAACTCTGCATTCCAGCACCAATTTACAAGGACAGCTTCAGATCCTCTGCCACGCCAGGCAGAATACTACTGCTCCAAAAGGCTTACCTTGACCCCAATGAGCCACAGCACAAAGCTGCCAACCTTCTGTTGCTTTCTTTGATTACCAGTGCTTCTTCTGGGTCCTCACGACTTGAAGTGCGCCAACTGCAGCCTTTTTCTGCATGGGACTTCTTTCTCTGCTCCTCTTTCTTCTTAACTGGGATCTTTCCCTGTCCACACTCTGGGACTCTTTCCTGATCGCTGCACTCTGTTCCTGGCCCCATTTTCATTTTGTACAGGTGTAATTGGCCCATCCTAAGCCAAAAGAACTACAAAAACCTTCTCCCGGCCCACGCATGCACAGAAACACCTGAGGCCCACCGGGAGTTGTAGTTCCTGGCCTCCACTCACCAATATGATAAGTTTGAATTTGTAACAATCCTTTAATTATATCTTTCCTATTCATTATATGATTTCAATTTAGCTAAAGTAAGCCTTACATATATTATAGACTATATTATTCACTATATTATACATATATTATAGACAGTATATATTATAGACTAAAATAAAAGAGAAATAAGGAAATAATACCAAATGCCAGCAAATCAGAAGTGTTCCTTTGTCCACTTCACTGGTCTTAATGCCCTTAAGGGACATGCAGTTGAAAAGCTTTTTGTTACAATACGTTGAAGGCAGTTAAAATGAATCAATTTGTTGAAATTACTCCTTACTCCAAGTAATTTCTTGCCAACATCTTGAAACTATTGTAACTCACAATTATCCCCACAGGACTGTACAGGTTACTGAAAGTAATACGCCGCGAATGTTAAGTCTATTGAGCTTGTCGGAAGAATAGTAAGTTCATGGAAATAAGCAGGGAAATAAGGAAGGAAGCAAAAAGCAGAGATGAAATGAAAGTAGTTCAAGCTAAAGTGTGGACAAATTGCCCAAATTGTCAGTAGTTATTGGGAAAATGTCACGATTTCCTGGCATCCCTGTATTTTTTTTATCTACAGGGCTGTCACTTTCAGGCACCTGTTAATATTCACACTTGTAGTTGATTTTTCCCTCAAAATTAGTTTTGAGACAGTGTCCCCAATCAATGAGACAACACGGTGGCACAGTGGTTAACAGTGCTGCCTCACAGCTTCAGAGACCTGGGTTTGATTCCAGCCTTGGATGACTGTCTGTGTGGAGTTTGCATGTTCTCCTCATGTCTGTGTGGGTTTCCTCCAGGTACTCTGGTTTCCTCCCACAGTCCAAAGATGTGCGGGTTTGATGATTGGCCATGCTAAATTGTCCCTTACTGTCCCAAGATGTATAGATTAGGTTGTTTGGCCATGCTAAAGTGCCCCTTAAAAGGGAGATTAGCAGGGTACACATGGGATTATGGGGACAGGGCCTGCGTAGGATTGTTGTCGATGCAGACTTGATGGGCCAAATGGTCCCCTTCTGCACTGTAGGGATTCTATGATTCTATGAATAGTTGTCCGATCCTCTTGCAGGCTTGGGACCATGTGACAATGACTTGAATGTGCCACTGATGGTAAAGGATACAATAATACATTTGGATGGAATGAGCAGGAATGAATTCACTCCCTTACTGGAATTTATTGAATGGAATTATGTAAAACTAAAGCATATATTGCCAAACTATTCCAGTTTGAAATTGAAAACTGAATATTTGACTATTCTGTCATTGAACTTCTGTAAAATGAGAGAGACAAGTCTATATGGAAGGCAAAAACTTAAATGAATCAATGCAGCATTTTTTTATCCAAACCAAAATAATTTTAAAGACTTAAACAAATGACAAAAATAAAGCTACTTATTGTATTTTGCAGTTTATCATGAGGAATGGTAAAGTGACAGCTGTGATAATTTCCATGAGAACATTTTCAAAAATATTTTACCTCTATTCATTTATTCGGTGCTGTTCGATCAAACCAGGCTACATGCCGTAGCTGTGAGAGTGGGCTAGGAGCATGCTCCCAGGTCTTTGCCTACTCTTGCAGCTTGACTCAATGTGTGGAGAATCACAAGAGTGAATTCACATCTTGCCTTGTCATCACACCATGCCCATTCGCCAAGTTGGCACACCCGCGCACTGACACCATCATCACCAGTTCTTTTCGCCATCAAAACCTAAATGAGTTACATGATTTATACATAACCACCATAAACATAAGTGATGTCTTCACCCAAATCTTTGTTAACATATTACGATTTTTGGCTTTGTGTGGTGAGATTATAATTTTGATGTTTATCTGGCTCGGAAATTAAAGTCAATTGTGCAAATTAACACTTCGAAGAACAACAACAAAGAACAACAAAGAAAATTACAGCACAGGAACAGGCCCTTTGGCCCTGCAAACCTGCATCAACCATGCTGCCCGACTGAATTAAAACCCCGTACCCTTGTGGAGACCATGGTCCCGATTTTACCATTGCGTCACACCTGTTCTCGGGTGCAAAAACATGGTAAGGTCGGGCGTGAGGCCATTAACGTGATCCGCGCCCGCATCCGCGCAGATGCCCACTTTACAGAGGCCCGGGAATGGCCGGGATTCGATTCACACCCGAAACGGACACAATGGTGATTTAAATGTATTTGCATGCATTTAGATTGAATTAATGAACTGCCTGCCCAGCTTTACCAGCATTTCCCCCTTTACCATCGCATTCGTGCATCCAGATTTGACTCGAAACAGACATGCTCGGCAAAAAGTCGTTTCGGGTACTCCAGCTACTGAAGAGGAAAGTTCAGAGCTTTCAACGGCTCTCTGACTCAGATCAGTGGTGGGGCGGGGTGGGGGGGGGAGGTGGCGGGGGGGGGGAGGCAGGTCAGATCATTCTCTGGTGGATAGGGGGGAGGGAGGGCAGGTCGCTCTCTGGTGGGGGGGGGAGGGCAGAGGGAGGTCCAATTGTCGTCTGGTGGGGGGGGAGGGCGGAGGGGAGGCGTGGAGGAGGCCAGATCTATCTCTGTTTGGGGGGGGGGGGAGGCCAGATGGAGGGGGGGGGGGTGGGGGGGCAGGGGAGGTCTGCTGCCACTCTGCGGGCGATCGGTGGGAGGAAGGGGGGCAGGGGGTCGCGATCGGTCTGGGTAGCGGGTGGGGGCGGTGGATAAAAGGGAAAGTTATGTTGTTGGGGTGAGGGTGATGTCTGTGGGGGCCATCGCTCCCACTTTTTGCTCCCGAGCCGCTTTATCCGCTTTTTGTGGCCCGGGAGCGATGTGACAGCGGCACGATTTTCAATTTCTTTTCTAACTGTGCATGTGCAGTTCAGACCTCCAATCGTTTTGGGCGTGCTAAGCCCCGCCCACAGCACGATTCAGACTTGTGATTTTTTTTTCAGGCTAAGTGCGTATGGGGACGCCTGAAAGAAAATTTCCAACTCGGATCTGAATTGCGCCCAGATTCAGCACTTCGAATGAAAATGGTAAAATCAGTCCCCATATCTCTCTATTCCCATCCTATTCATGTATTTGTCAAGACGCCCCTTAAAACTCACTATCGTATCTGGTTCGACTACCTCCCCCGGCAGCAAGTTCCAGGCGCCCACCACCTCTGTAAAAACGACTTGCCTCGAACATCCTTTCATCCAGTCATTTGATATTTCTCCGTTATAAAGTGTAGGTTATTAATATATCTCTTTGAAATACAGACATTCCATTATACTGTATAAGAGTAACTTCAAATTTACCATATTGAATGTTTAGGAACACAATAAAGCTACTGAGAAACACACTGTCACTTTAATCTCAAAGTGACATTGTCAAAACACTAGTTTTGTGGCAGACTCAGTGCCTGAACCGCCAGGTACAGCTTTCTTTCAAATTCCTGTTGAAGTGCCTCTTTCTCTCCCAGGGGAATATTAATGTTGTGAATTGTGTTGGGCTTTGGTATATTCAAATAAAAGGGAGAGTGAGTCTCAGAGTTTAGAAGGCCAAAACACTCCTGCTCCTTCTAGCCCTGCATGCAAAGCATCAATTTAGCTTAATTGATTTTTTTTTTGGTCCAGGTATTACTCTCGTTGTCCTCATCATAGGAAAGCCACAACAGCTTCCCTGTTCAGGTTAGGGTTAAACTGCAATCAGAGGCCGATAACTACATCAAACCCTGATCTGCATATTGATAGAAGGATTGCATCAGCTTCAGGCAGTGCCTTTGTCACCTGCACTAGGCGAGCAGGATAAAATGGAAAACAGCCAGATTTAGGCAGGATTTTAACTGCCCACTGTTCAGTTTTCCCCATGCAGTAAGAGTCAGAATAATCCCTATTTGCCCAGTGGGAGAAGCGTTTTTCTAAAGGCACTTTATAATGATGAATTTTTAAAGAGTTATTATTTTAAGTGTTTTTTAATATGGCCATAAACAAGCCCAAAGTAAATTGGGCCTCCATGGCAGTTTATTTTTCAGTGCAATTATAAGGTACAGAGACATTACATCAAACACTTTGGAGTAACTGTTATCTTCCACAAGGCATCCTCGGAACAGCAAGAGGAACATAATGGAATTAAAATTCTGAGCAGTTAAGTTGGGAAGGGGGCAGTCATTTGGCTGTCCTGGTGGCGATGTCTCTAATTTTTGCAAGGGAAGGAAGAAATCCAAGTAAAATCCATAGAATTCCTACAGTGCAGAAAGAGGCCATTCAGCCCATTCAATCTGCATCGACTCTCCCAAAGGCGCAGCCCAGCCAGGCCCAACACCCATCCCATAACCCCATGCATTTATCATGCTAATCCACCTAACCTACACATCTTTGGAGACCAAGAGGCAATGTAGCATAGCCAAGGCAATTTAGCATAGCCAATCCACTTAACCTGCACATCTTTGGACTGTGGGAGGAAACCGGAGCACCTGGAGGAAACCCACACTGACACAGGGAGAATGTGCAAACTCCACACTGACAGCTGAGGCCAGAATCGAACCCGGGTCCCTGGCATTGTGAGACAGTAGTGCTAATCATTGCAGCACCATGCCGCCTCTCATTCCGTTTTGACATAAGGAAATGTCATCTCCTGAGGCCTTTGACTTGACTGAGGCTTGAAATAATTTTCCCTTTTCATCCTCAAGAATTTCTGCACCTTTAAGTTCTTGGCTGCTTATTTTGGTGCTGTAACATGCGTGCCGCTCAGTGGAGGGAATTCTTCTCCACAGCCAGGGAGTGTAAAAAATCTGCCAATGGTTCCAATGTATGAAGCCTGGGAGTGCACACTTACAGATCACACCTGTTATTCTTAAGGAGCATTTTCTACATCTGTCAGCTTGTATTATGTTTTATTCCATTTTTTTACTCAGCTTTTTACCTCGGTATGGTACAGACAGGTAAAGAAATGCATCTGATTCCTGCCAGCTGTATCTGTGTGAGAGGGCACTGTTTTTAATCCAATGAATGGGTGTTTATTCAATGCTGTTACAGGAGTTGCATTTTTAATATCCTTTGCCGCAGTATATCTTCCAAGGATTTTGAACAGAATATCTGTGGGTAACAGTCTCCCATCAGCAATCCATCTGCAGCAGACCACAGTGCAGGGAAATAACAATCTTTGTCGAATCTCACATGACATTCTCATACATCCAATCCAAAGTTGTGCGGGTTAGGTTGATTGGCCATGCTAAAATTGCCCCTTAGTGTCCTGGGATGCGTAGATTAGAGGGATTAGCGGGTAAAATATTTACGGATATGGGGTAGGGCCTGGGTGGGATTGTGGTCGGTGCAGACTCGATGGGCCGAATGGCCTCCTTCTGTACTGGAGGGTTTCTATGATGATTTCTATGATCTGGATAGAATTATTTAACAAATGTGGTAATGTGATTCGAAAGTGCAGCTCACATTGGAAGCATTTCTGGGATCATTCTACATGAAGCATATGGCTGCTGTGCAATATTGTAGAGGGACCTCATGGTCAGAGTAAAGAGCAACAGGAAGCATGGATATAGAACTTACGGACGCTTGCTTTGTAAAAAGACTATACAAGAACCTATATAATTTATCCACAGACCATGCATAACGTCTTTTTTCACTTTTCTTTCCAAGTTAACTAATTGGTTGAGGGAATGTTTCTGCTTGCTTGCTGATGCACGATTAATTCACTCGGGAGGCTGGATCGTACCCGGGAAATAAAGGCTTTTATTAGCAACAAGAATAGAGCATACTGCTTAACAATACAATCCCAGACTAAAGGGTCACTAGGAAGTGCAGTGACCTTTATACTCCTATAGGAAGGCGGAGCCAACCGGAGTGTACCACAGAACAATGCCAACAGGTGGAACACCCCAACCCTAACCCCAACAGTAACAAGAGTAACATATGTACAAGTACCCATAGTGATAACCATCTATGGTTCAGTACCCATAGTGGTAACCATCTATGGTTCACCACACTTGCCTGCCAAAGGAAATCAAGTGAAACTCGAGAATATTTATCTGGTTTTACATCCATCATTGGGCCTGATTTTACCAAAACATCGTGCCCGAAAGCGGGCGTGAAATTGCGGTATAGTTGGGCGTCGGGCCTTTAACGCAATCTGCACCCGAATCTGAGCAGATCGTGCCTTTACCGACACCCGATTCGGGCGCGCACCGGACCCGTGCCCGAATCGGGCGGCCCAACGATTTAAATGCATTTGCATGCATTTAAATCGACTTAATGAACCCGCGCCCAACTCTACTGCCAAATCCCATTTTACCGTGTTCTGGCCCGATCCCGTCTGCACTGTTACCGACCTGCAGAATAAAAGTCTGAAGTTGTCGCTGCAGCATCCGAAGAGCGGGGTCAGAGACTGCAACAGCTCCCTGACCCAGGTCATCCTCTGGTCGGGGTGGGAGGGGGGTGGGAGGAGGAGAGGGGGTGTGACGTCTCATCCCCTGGTGGGGGGGCGGGGTGGGAGGAGAGCGGGTGTGACGTCTCATCCCCTGGGGGGGGGGGGGAAGTGGGTGGGAGGGGAGGGGGTGTGACATCTCATCCCCTGGGGGGGGGAAGTGGGTGGGAGGGGAGGGGGTGTGACATCTCATCCTCTGGTGTGGGGGGGGTGGAGAGGGGGTGTGACCAATCATCCTCTGGTCGGGGGGGTTCCGCTGCCTGTCTGCGGCCGATCCCTCCTGGCACCATCACTGGTTCACTACCAGCCACAGATTACTCTTCCCTGCAGGTGCGAGAG
This sequence comes from Mustelus asterias, assembly GCF_964213995.1. Taxonomy (NCBI): domain Eukaryota; kingdom Metazoa; phylum Chordata; class Chondrichthyes; order Carcharhiniformes; family Triakidae; genus Mustelus; species Mustelus asterias. The sequence goes on along the minus strand of NC_135806.1, from coordinate 81,283,816 downwards.
AGCGGGAGAGATGGCTGTGGCTGGTAGTGAACCAGTGATGGTGCCAGGAAGGATCAGCTGCAGACAGGCAGCGGAACCCCCCCCGACCAGAGGATGAGACGTCACACCCCCTCCACCCCCCCCCCCCCCAAGAGGATGAGACGTCACACCCCCTCCCCTCCCCTCCCACCCCCCCCCCCCCACCCCAGGGGATGATCGGTCACACTCCCTCCCCTCCCACCCCCCACCCCCCCGACCAGAGGATGACCGTCAGAGAGCCGCTCTCTCCGCTTTCTGCTTTTTTCTCCCCGCCCGGGCACGCTGTTGGATTTTTTTCAAACTGCGCATGCGCAGTTCAGAGCTCCGATTGGTCCGCCAGCGCTAAGCCCCACCCACAGCGCGGATTGGACCGGAGCCGGCAAAACATGTATGGGCGCGCTGGAAAGAGGATTCCAGGTGCGGATCTATTTGACGCCCAGATCCGGCACTTAGACTCAAAATGGTAAAATTCCCCCCACTATTTCTCTCTGGACAGCAGATTTTTCTGTGACATGGTATTCCACCATTCCATGCATTCAGGGGTCACTGTGCTAGAAAAAGCATATTCTCTACACTTAATTAATCCTGCAGCATAAAATTGAACCACTTTTGAAAAATGTTACTTGATACAACATCTGAAAGACATGCCGGTTGGGCGCATTGACCCGAACAGGCACCGGACTGTGGTGACTAGGAGAATTTCTTAGTGACTTCATTGGAGTGTTAATGTAAGCCATACTTCTGACTAATAAATAAACTTTACTTTACTTTTACTTTATTAAGGAATCCAAAAATTTGATGAAAAGTGTGTATGGACCGTGTGCCTATCTCTGACCTAGAAGCAGTAGAGAAAATGGGCAATTTCTTTGAAACGTCTGTAGAACCTGGAATTGTTTGTAAGAATGTTTGAAAGGGACTTTTAAGGTTTTGCATCAATTGTAAAAGGATCATTTGTAATTTTTGTGAATAATAAGAAATACTGGGCCATGCAACCCTTAACCTGGAAGCAGTACCAACAGGAAGGAAGTTAACACCAGAAGGTTAGCAGACACAAACAGACACAAAGGAGAGCTGTAGATCAAAGAAGAGCTTGAAGCTGATGAGCAAGAGGATGAAGGCAATCAACACATAGGTGCAGACACAAAGAGAAAGTAACCAGTGAAAGAAAATGGAACACAGAATTCCTGTGAAGAGGAGAAACAGATTACCCTCAGGAAGAAGTCAGTTTTTATGACTGACAAAAAAGGAGTAAGAAGTTTAACAACACCAGGTTAAAGTCCAACAGGTTTATTTGGTAGCAAAAGCCACTAGCTTTCGGAGCCTTAAGCCTCTTCTTCAGGTGAGTGGGAATTCTGTTCACAAACAGGGCATATAAAGACACAAACTCAATTTACAGAATAATGGTTGGAATGCGAATACTTACAGCTAATCAAGTCTTTAAGATACAAACAATGTGAGTGGAGAGAGCATTAAGACAGATTAAAGAGATGTGTATTGTCTCCAGACAGGACAGCCAGTGAGACTCTGCAAGTCCAGGCAAGCTGTGGGGATTACAGATAGTGTGACATGAACCCAATATCCCGGTTTAGGCCGTCCTCATGTGTGCGGAACTTGGCTATCAGTTTCTGCTCAGAGACTCTGCGCCGTCGTGTGTCGTGAAGGCCGCCTTGGAGAACGCTTACCCGAATATCAGAGGCCGAATGCCCGTGACCGCTGAAGTGCTCCCCAACAGGAAGAGAACAGTCTTGCCTGGTGATTGTCGAGCGGTGTTCATTCATCCGTTGTCTGCTGTGACAAGGGAGAACGTGCAAACTCCACACAGACAGTGACCCGAGGCCGGAATTGATCCTGGGTCCCTGGCACAGTGAGATAGCAGTGCTAACCACTATGCCACTGTTTCACACCAAGGAGTTTTTGGAGGTGTGGTGAAAGCTGGCTACAAAGATCTAAAACCTGGAAAGATGTGTGAATTACTCAGAGATGCTAAGGAGCTGGGTGTTTTCCCAGAAGTGGCCAAACTGAATAGAGTTGTCGTTGTTTGGTCAGTCGAAAATAAATTCTGAAAAGCTCTACCATCAGTATTGTTGTGGCACAAACACTGAGATGAGGAGAAATGTCTTCACTGTAAGGGTATGGATTTTTGGAATTCTCCACTCCAGAGGGTTCTGCATGTGCTGTCACTGAATAAATTTAAGGCTGAAATAGAGAGATTTTTGGTCTCTCGGGGAATCAGGAATATGGGGAGTAGGGGGGAAAGTTGAGTTGAAGCCCGAGAGCAGCCATGATCATAATGAATGCAGGGAGCCATTTTGACAGGCCATGTTGTCTTCTCCTAATCCTACTTCTTATGTTCTTATAATGGTCAGCTTCATCCCAGTTTCTGAGACTGAGGAGCTGTGACAGATATCTCCCCAAACTGCCAAAGCCCTGCTTGATGCAAGCCCCTCCACAGGATCAATAATAAAGTCACATGGAAGGTGCATCTCAGCACTAGAGACACGAGGATAAATCCTCCTAGCCCCGATGGGGTACATCAGCTCCATGGAAAGGAATGAAGCTGGAAAGGAATGCAACCTCTCTATTTAACACTTTAATGGACTTCTGGTTGACCATTAGGGCGGCAGTCCAAAGATGTGCGGGTTAGGTGGATTGCCATGCTAAATTGTCCCATTAGTGTCAGGGGGACGAGCTAAGATAAATGTATTGGGTTATGGGGATAGGGCCTGGGTGGGATTGTGGTTGGTGCAGACTTGATGGGCCGAATGGCCTCCTTCTGCACTGTATATGATTCTATTCTAACCAGAAATTGTTTATCCCAAAGTGAGCGAGCTTCCAATGGATGCAGCCAATTCGGTGGGAAATCCACCCGTGAGATTATATCAATTCCTCAAGTTAAAATAGCCCAGGACTGTTTCCAGGTGTAGGAGCTGTATGATATATTGATATCGAAAATTACCCACCCAAAACCAAAGTGGAGTTAAAATTGAGGCCATCTGTTTCTTTAATTTGGAAGCGACCATTACCAAGGCAACAGAAATCATATGGAATGCCCATTCTCAAAACAACCTATGTTACATGTCAGACTGAAAATAAAGAACGATTGATGATGTTATAAATTGCAGTTCTACTAGATGAAATTATTTCACCATAAAAACTATTTACAAATCTTATTGAATTAATAACACAACTGAAGCATTGGGAAAAATGACTCATCTGCAATAAATCTAACTGTCAAGGTCTTACATCAATAAATCTGTTGCTTGTTTCTTCAGTATATCTGTGGTGACATTTGGAAAAATATCATAAACAGATATTTTCTGGTGGGGGAAGGGAGACATGTACAGAAAGAATGATAAACAGATTGTTATCCTAACATTAGAGCAGTGAAGATGACATTTCAAATAAGTAGAGTAAGTTCATTCTCTTTTCAAGTCCATGGCCGAAAGTTTGCCGCCACGTGAATCGGAGCGGGTGAGGGTCGGACAATGGAAATGTCCGTTGAACTCAGGCAGGATTTAACAGTTTCGGGACGAGCGAGACCATAAAATCTTGGGTTTTTTAATTCATTTGTGGGACATGGGCATCAATGTCTGGCCAGCATTTGTTGCCCATCCCTAGTTGCTCTTGTTCAGAGGGCAGTTGAGAGTCAACCGCATTGGTATGGCTCTGGAGTCACATGTAGGCCGGACCAGATAAGGATGGCACATTTCCTTCCTTAAAGGACATTAGTGATCCAGGTGGGTTTTTCTGACAATTGACAATGGTTTCATGGTCATCAGTAGATTCTTAATTCCAGATATTTTTTATTGAATTCAAATTCCACCATCTGCCATGATGGGATTCGAACAGGGGTCCCCAGAACCTTAGCTGAGTTCCTGGATTAATAGTCAAGCGATAATACCACTAGGCCATTGGTTCACCATTTATTTAGTTAGCAGCAGCCATTCTGCCCCTCGAATGTAGCTAAGAACATAGGAAATAGGAGGAGGAGTAGACCACATGGCCCTCAAACCTGTTCCGCCATTCAATGCCTATTGGCTGATCTTCTGCCTCAATTCCACCTTCCTCTTATCCCCTGATTCTCAGGGACCAAGAATTCACCTATCCCATCCTAAATATATTCAACAAAATAGTCTCTGGAGTAGAGAATTTCAAAGATTCACATCTCTTTGAGTAAAGACATCTTTCCTCACTCAATCTTAAATGATTGGTCCCTTGTCCTGATACTGTGCCCCCATGTTCTGGATTCCCCAGCCAGAAGAAACAACCTCTCAATGTCGAACATAACAAGTTCCTTCAGCATTCTGTATATTTCAATGAAATCACTTCTCATTTATTTAAACTCCAGAGGATATGGACCTAATTCACTTAGTTTTCTATCATAGGACAACTCTCAACCCAGGAAGCAATCTAGTGAACTTTTGTTGAATCACCTCCAAGGCAAATACATTGGCCAGAATTCTCTGATGTAATACGCCCCACCCTCACGCCAGTAAGAACCGAGAATTTGGTGCTGAACCAAATCTCCATTCACAGCAATGGGACCAGAGAATCCCAGCCACAAATGAGGTCGGAGAATCTGGCCCATCCTTTCTTACGCGTGGAGATTAAAACTGTGCACACTATGTTCTAGGCTGAGATTGACAGATTTTTAATCAATAAGGGAATTAATGGTTATGGGGATAAGACAGGAAAGTGAAGTTGAGGCTTATCATATTAGATCATTCATGATCTCATTGAATAGCAAATCTGACTCGATGGGCTAAATGGTCTATTTCTGCTCCTACGTCTTATGGTCTTGCTCCATGTGTGGTCTCACCAAAGTGCTGTACAATTGTAACAAGACTTTCTTAATTATGCACTCCAATTCCTTTCCAATTAACATTGACAAGACACTTGACAAATTGCTTTCTGTGCTGCTGACTATTGGGACTGGATTTTTGTTACCAAGGCAGATGGGTAACTTGAGTCAGGATATTCCCTAGGCTCAGCGGAAAGTGCCCTGACAGACCCAATTTTCACTCTGGGCAGATGGTGGGACAGACTCAGTTCCCAGGAGCAATTCAGAGGCAGCCAAAACTATAGTAACAGTGGTATGTACAGAACTGCAACAAACCTATAAAAGTGTCAAACAACCATACCTTTAAAGTATTTATAACATAAGTGTTAAGCACCTGACACCTCTTTATCTTGTGCAAATAAACATCGAGCCATTGACAAAAGAGATCACAGAAAAATTAACTTATCATAACATCATAAGGATGTCAATCAAGTAAGATCAACATTCCACTGCACCTGCGTAAACATAATCACTCACATAATCTTATTGTAAATGTCTGGGCACTCAGCTAAGCATGCATAGTGAGGGCTCACAACTGCCTCTCTACTCTCCCTTGATCAATTCCTATAACTTTTCAGTACATGGAGTGAGACCTTTCAGCCAATTCAAACAATTCAAATCAAGTTTCAAAGACTTTCCTTGCTTGCTGACAAACCCCAGATGCCTTCACTCACTGGCGTGATTACTGAGGACTTCCAATTCCCTGCCAACTCCTAGATAATTACATGGTGTCTATCCATATTAGGGCCTCAACATGCTTCATGCTGCTTTAAAAGATGTGGGCCTGGTTTGCTGCCCACACCCACTCCTGCACTGCAGAAAATACTGGACGGTAGAAATGGAGGAGGAGGGGAGGACCTCATTGTGAACCTGCTCCTGGGTCTGCATCTCCACATCAAAACTTGCCATAAACAGGTCCAGGCAGCGGGTGGCAGAGGGGGGTCGTCCGACCTGACTGTCTGTTCTCTACCGTGGCAATATTCGCGACCGGGTGTCCCTAGAGAAGGAACATGCAGTGGTCCAAGGACAACGTTAATGCCTTCCGTGCCTGCTGGGCACCGCAGGGACTGGGGTGCATTACTGATCCGTTTAATCAAATTTTGCTTTGATGTTTTAAATTTCCTTTGTCCTTTGTTTCGGGTGGTAACCCTCCTTTTGGGAGCTGCCCATTTTAATTTGTCCCCTCATTAATTTGATTTAGTTCATTTGGTTGGCCAAAAAGACTGGAAATGGAGGAGGGACTTCAGCTCAGCATCTATTGTGTCTGCCATTCCACCTCTGTTCTGCTCCAGTTTGGAACCATAAAATGCAGCCCCTGCATTTTCACCAATGATTGTGCAATGCTTTGTAAATACCGCACAACCATTTCTCTCGCTCCCTCACACATGCACACAATTACATCATCAGATTATTCTTAACTGATAGTTCATCAATTGCATTTCTTATTCGCCTCTAAAAAGCATCCACTGATAGATGTCATGGACAGATGTATTGAGAATTATATGAAAGATACTTACATAAAAGTGAAGATTTCCTTTGAGAATAGGACTATTTGCCTAGCATTTTGTAGATGGATGCAATGTGCGAGCTGTGCTTTTCCCCAACTTTGAGCAGTCGTGGAGTACTGGAAAGTGGAAACTGAGGTAGTAAGGCATACCTGTCAAATTTACCACAAAGATATTGCACCAGAATTCTCCTTAAAAAAAACTATTCCCCATTAACAGCTGCCCAGAGTCACCACGGTCAACATTTTTATTTAATTATTCCAACCTACAACCCAAAACCACAAATCCAAATTAGCCATGATGTAAGTGACCATATGAGCATCTCCGGCATATCAGGGACAAACAACACACTGTGGAGGTCATTTTGTTTGCAGGAGTTGATGATTTTAGAGTTGTGTGCCAAAAAAATTGCAGTTTTGGACTGGTGGTTTTGGATTTTGCTACGGGAATTCCACTATTCCTACACTTTGAAGTGGAAGAGGAAAAGGATTAATCAATCTGCACATTAAAAGATTAATTATCAGGTAGTATTAAGTTATTTTTCCCTTTGTGACTATGATTGTAATGCAGTTAATTTGGTATTTGTTAAGTTGCTTTTATTTCTTATGTACATAAACTAAATTATGTTTCCCTTGCCTTCAAATATATCTTGTGACTGAGAACAGTTTTGATTAAAAATGTCACAGAGATTTGTACTCCATTACAGTTAAATATGGGCAGACATCAGTAAGGACTAACTCATCCAAAATACATTGCCCTGCAACAAAAGTTAACCTAAATAGATTAATATCAGAATGTAATAAAAACCAGAAACAAACCCCAAAGTTATGAATAGACACACACAGACTTTAAAATTTATAAACAATTTAACCCTTACCAATAAATAAATACTGAAAAGGTTACATTGTGATCTTCTTATAATAATTCATTTTAGGGCTTCAATTGCAAAAGGGGGCGAGCATTTAAAATTACATTCCCAGAGGGTGTCATTGGATTCCATTGCCTCTGGAATGAGGCACAATTTCCAAAAAGAGGGAAGGGTGGGAACCAGGAACTCATGCCCTTTCAATTAATGGCCCATTACACGCCTTTAGGAGCTGGTTATTGGGCCAGAGAGAGAATCAGAAATCATCAAACTCGGAATATCCGGTGCATTTTAGTGAATAGCTGTTGGGTTGGAGACTGGGAGCTGCAAAGTTTTCCAAAGGAATGTTGCTGTGTGACTGAGCACGGTACCACCTGCCTGGCTGTTTGGTCAATTCTCTGAGTGCTCAGGCTTTTGGTTCTCCAAATCCCTGTCTTCTCCTTTGTATATGCCCTGTCATGGCTGCTGCACATCTTTGAGCTCCAACAGGCAACTCCTGCCTCCTTGTAGAGCTTGGCACCACTAATTGGCCCCAGAGCTTGCCTCTGGGTGAATAAAGGCAGAAACATTTGAATATTGCATTGTGTGAGTGATATAAAGGTGGTCAGAGGTCAGGACCTGAAAATTATCTGGGCATCAAGTTCTCAACCTCAATATGAAAAACAAGGCCTATGAGTTTCGAATCAATTTTAAAACTTTCTAAATATTTTTCTTTTGGTTGGAAAATATTATTTTTCACAAAGATTTAACCCTTTCATATCCATTTGTTTTCCAATATCTTCCGAGTAATCTGAGTGTCCTATCGGCATTCAGAAAACAATAGCTTGAGTGCTTCAATTGTGCAGCATGATATATAACACGGGAAAGCCTCCAGTATGACGTTAGAAGGTAAATTCAGTTAGATTACTGCTTTGGACCATATACCAGTCATTGCAGCTGTTTACGAAAATTTGCTTATGGAAGCCCAACCTACACTCACAATCTGTCCCATTCTACGACTGCCAGCTTTAAAGAAATACTGAATTTAAAGGGAGGACGGGATTTTCCAGCCGCACTCTCCCCAAGACAAGAAAATCCCCCCGAGGTCAATGAATCTTTGCATGGTCCTGTCCCATGGTGGGCGGGATGGGAAAATTCCACCCAGAGTGTTATGAAACCATCAAAAATTACTTCATTTATTGAGTGGGCTGAAACCCCCAGATAAGTTTTTTAAAAATGAACTACAGCATTTTAATTAGCTCCTAAGATGGTCCAATATTTACATATGTGTACTCTACAAATTACAAAGCCATGAACAAGGAGCTGGGCTGTCTAGAAGTAGCCCACCAGAGACAATCAACTCAGATGGATATGAATGACCCATCTCCTGAACCATTCAGAAAACATCCATCCTTAACCCATGTATTCAGCTGAGTGTGGAGCAAGACATTAGGCTGAATTACTATGGACAAGCAACTCTGGCTGAGAAGGGAACTCCACCAGGCAAAATCTAATCATTTTCAATTAAAGACCTTGGAATCAACTTTTTAATGACCATATTTAGGTAACTGGTCAGTTTATGAGATGATGTGATGAGTAAGTTAACCCTATTTGCCTTTGAAGAAACTGCTCCAGACACAGTTAGCATGAGACCAGAAAGACGCTGATTTGACATTCTCTCTCCAGCCACCTTGCAAATTTGTGCCCTACCTGTTTTTTGACCAGACACATGCACCAGGCAGCATCTTAAACATCAAGCATCAATTCTTCTCAAAAGAAACGACTAAATTGTGCACCAATATCGTTAAATTGTCTTGGGATACATAATCAAGAAAAACCATTGAGGCAAGGGTGACATCATCCAAGCCATCAATCTACAGAATCTATATACAATTGAATTTGTTTGGACTTTAAAATAATTGAACCTACCTTCCCTTTCCAAAACGTACTTCTGTGTAAGTGTTTGTGCAAAGTCTTGAACGGAAGTTTAAGTGAGAATTGGAGTATTTTTATTATTTTATTTAGAACTGATATTAAGTACAATAAATACTATTCCCTTTGCTTTTAAAAAAGAAATGTGTCTGTGTGTGTCTTTTGTGGTCACAGCACTTAAACAGTTAAACAAACATTCACTGAATTAGAAAGCAAATTCTTCCAAAGTACCTCTAGTGGTCAAACAAGGAGTGGAAAGAGAAGGATGCCTCTTATTATCTGACGATAGCAGGTGTAACTGAAAAAGTTGATTTATATTAATAACCATAACGAATACTAGATTATTATTCACCAGGTAACATTTAAAACAAAGGAAGCATGATGCTTTGTTCCACTTATAGAATTTGTGTAGCTCACAGTTAACAGCTTCATCCAAAGTTACTAAAAAGGCGGCACAGTGGCATAGTGGTTAGCACTGCTGCCTCACAGCGCCAGGGACCCAGGTTCAATTCTAGCTTTGGGTGACTGTCTGTGTGTGCATGGGTTTCCTCCCACAGTTCAAACATGTGTAGGTTAGGTGGATTGGCCATGCTAAATTAGTGTTGGGGATTAGAAGGGTGAGTGTCTGGGGATAGGGCCTGGGACTCTGGTCGCTGTGGGCTTGATGGGCTGAATGGCCTTCTTCTGCCCTGAAGGAATTTACAACAATTTTTTTTCCATAAAATGTGGAAGAATTGTAAATGTCTAGTGTAACAGGAAACCAAACAGAAGTAGCAAATAATTGCCAGTTAATGGCACCAATTAGACATGTTTTAAAAAGTTGCAGGTGTTTGAGTAAAATGATTGAGTAATTGAAATTGTCAATGGCCCTGCAATATATGAACAAGCTCATGGTGAACTCTAGATAAAATAGAACCCTCATCAGTCAAAGAAATTAGGATCACATCACTCTAATGAATAAGGACTATTTTGAGCCACTGATGCCAGAAACCACTGACACTCGGAAAGTATATAAATTGTTGGGCAATGCTTCCTGAATGGCTCTGAAGTTTGACATGCTTCACTAAATTTAAATGTAGTCAAAATTTATTTCTGCTAAATAGCTATTATGTATATTTCAATCCATAGCACTTTGTTATTTCCCACTAATTAGTAGCTATAAATGAGAATCACTATAAATGCAATATATTAAGCAAAATTGTCACAAATCTTTTCTCCTCTAATATTTATTTTAATTATGCATCTCACAAAATGTGAGGTTCAATCATTCAAAGGTCTAGATTTTTCAAAAATAGAAACTGTTAAAATATGCGCCAGTATCTTTCATGTCTAATTAACCTATTTCCATCTGTTCCTAGTTTTCCTCTGAATGTTGAGGTCATTCAAGGTCAGGTTCAGTGTCACAAATGATTGACAGTCAATCTTCCTTCACACTGATGAATGCCTGTCTTTTGGGATTAAGGGCAGGATAAGGTCAGAACCTATTCTGATCCCAATTTAGAAGCGGTTCCTCTCAATATTACAGGAAATACTCTGACAGTTACCTTATTTCTCTGGAAAAAAAATGAAAATATTGATACCTACAGCCATTATTTTTTTCCTTAGAAAGGCTATGGGGCCCCAAGAATGATCTCCACTATTAGCAAGTTCCAAAGCATTAACTGCAACTTCCTGCCAACAGGAATGTAGCCAACTCCCCATCAATTATAACAGCTCCTCAGATGACACTGCACAATTCTGTCTTGTACAGTAACTCATTATGGCAACCTTATCCAAGGCTTTTTGGAAGTCAAGTAGATCATGACTAGCAGGATCCCTTGTCCATTAACTTCCTAAAAAAAATCTCATAGATCCATCAGACAAGGTATCTTTGCGACAATCATGTCCAACGCCTGTGATGATATCTTGCCTATCCAGATTATCATAGAGAACAAATCTAACGATCTTGCATCTTATCAATGATTGATGCCTGACATAAGGGCCTGAAGTTCCCTCCATCTAATTTGTCACCCTTTTTCAAAATCAGCACCCACATGAATATCTTTCTGATCCAAACAAATAATTCTTCTCTCTGGTGAGCTATTGAAAATCATGCTTTCAAATTGCTGTACCTCCTGAATTATTCTTGATTGTGTGCCATCCAGATGCACAACACTTGTAGATATATACCTCTTTTGTTGTAATATTTCCAATAATCCTGTTGACAGCACCACCCATGACTGGCATCACCCACAGGAGTGTAAACTGGTGCAGAGTGATTAGTGAACACCTCTGCCATGCCCTTATATTTCTCTTGAATGCATCTTAGGATGTCCCTCAGTGGTCCAAAGCAATTTTTAATGGTTCTTTGACTCTTAATGCCACAAAATAAAATCTTTGTCATCATTCCTGTAATTATTAACAATCTCCTTTCCTGTCAATCTCTAAGCTGCTCCATACGTTCTCTTATTAGTCTTAATTGTGAATACAATGTATTCTATTTTCTCTTGAGTTGCTTTCCATAACCAATAGAAGTACTTTTCTTTCAATCTAATTTGTACCGATACATTGTGGGTGGCATGGTGGCACATTGGTTAGCACTGCTGCCTCACAGCATCAGGGACCTGGGTTCAATTCCCAGCTTGGGTCACTGTCTGTGCAGATCTTGCACATTCTCCCCGTGTCTGCGTGGGTTTCTTCTGGGTGCTCCAGTTTCCTCCCACAGTCCAAAGATGTGCAGGTTAGGTCGATTGGCCATGCTAAATTGCCCCTTAGTGTCAGGGGGACTAGCTAGGGTAAATACATGGGGTTATAGGGATTGGGCCTGGGTGGGGTTGTGGTCGTTGCAGAATCGATGGGCTGAATGGCCTCCTTCTGCACAGTAGGATTCTATGATTTCTGATTCACAATTTTAATTTTGATGTAGCTTTGCCAAATGTCAACTTTGTTAAATTGTGACAAAGGCTTTTTATTACTTGCGAATTGTTTTAAAAACTAACCATTTATTCTCAGCAGCTGCTTCCTTACTCAGTGGAGTTGTCCAATTAACATTTTCCAAGTTTTTAGCCAGTTTATTGAAAATAAATTGTTACATTTTTAATAGTGTTAAATTTTTAATAGTGTTTGCTTGGCTAATAAGGTATAAACTAATTATTTTATGATCACTGCTGCACAGGTGTTCCCCACATAAAGCTACATGATCAGTACTAAAAACTCACTCCTGAATGTTAGAGTTCTTTAGTTTCATCACTAGCATGTTAAATTAAAAAGCAATCATACCTACAAATGTTTCTGTTCCTTGACCCACAGTTATTGGTTCGCCATTGTTCCATTTTATACCATTTCATACTATAATACAGACATGGCTTAATCTAGATGCTGTAACAATGTCTGACTAAGTGGTCATTGTCCTCAAGATCTAGAGCAGGTATCAATTAATACGGGGCTTTCAAAGCAGTGATTGTGGGGATGTTGAAAAGGGTCACCGGGTATCTTGTTTAAAAAAACGCAATATGTTCTGTGGTCTTTTTCAAAATATCATGAGGTACTCTGTGACCTGTTCAAAACAAAGAACAAAGAATAGTACAGCACAGGAACAGGCCCTTCAGTTTAAGTTTTATTAAAGTTTGTTTATTCCTGTCACAAGTAGGCTTACATTAACATTGCAATGAAGTTACTGTGAAAATCCCCTAGTCGCCACACTCCGGCACCTGTTGAGGTAGATTGAAGGAGAGTTTAGCATGGTCAATCCACCTAACCAGGACATCTTTTGGACTGTGGGAGGAAACCGGAGCACCCGGAGGAAACTCACGCAGACACGGGGAGAACGTGCAGACTCTGCACAGAGAATGACCCAAGCCCACCAGCCCACCAAGCCTGCACCAATACATGACTCCTTTCTAAACTAAAGACCTTTTGCACAGTCCGTATCTCTCTATTCCCTATCTGTTTGTGTGTCTGTTAAGATGTCTCTTAATTGTTGCTATTGTAACTGTCACCCCCTCTGACAGCGCATTCCAGGCACTTTCCACCCTCTGTGTAAAAAACCTGCCTCTCACATCTCCTTTACACTTACCCCCGTCTACCTGGGAAAAAGACTCTGACTTTCCATTCCACCCATGCCGCTCATAATTGTGTAAACTTCTATTAGGTCACCCCTCAACCTTCAACGTTCAAATGAAAACAAACCAAGTTTCTCCAATCTCGCCTCATAGCTAATACCCTCCAAACCAGGCAACTTTCTGGTCAACCTTTTCTGTACCCTCTCCAAAGCTTCTACATCCTTCTGGTAGACCAGAACTGAATGCAATATTCCAAATGTGGCCTAAATAAATTTGGATACAATTGCAGCATGACTTGACAATTTTCATACTCTATGCTCCGACTGATGAAGGCAAGCATGCCGTACGCCTTCTTGACCACCTTATCCACTTGTGTTGCCACTGTTAGGGAACTGTGGACCTGTACACCTAGAGCCTCCTGCATGGATTTTGCCATTTACTGTAAAATTTCCTCCTGCATTAGACCTTCCAAAATACATTCCCTCACATTTGTCCAGAGTAAATTCCATCTACCATTTCTCCGCCCAAGTTTCCAGCCTATCTATATCCTGCTGTATCCTCTGGCAATCCTTCTCACTATCCACAGCTCCCACAATCTTTGTGTCACCCAAAAACTAACTGATCAGACCACCTACATTCTCTTCCAAATAATTTCTGTATATTACAACCAACAGCGATCCCTGTGGAACACCACCGGTCACAGATATCCAGTCAGAAAAATACCCCTCCACCACTACTCCATATCTTCTACGACCAAGCCAGTTTTGTATCCATCTTATCAGCTCATTGCGGATCCCATGTGAATTCACCTTCTGGCTCAGCCTGCCATCAGTGACCTTATCAAAAGCCATGCTAAAGCCTCAGAGTACATTCTGAGCCCTTACCATCCTGAGTGCTTTCTCCAAGTGATGTTCAACAGCTGAGGGAATGCAGTAGGTGGTAACCAGAAGGAGGTTTCCTTGTCCATGTTTGACCTGATGCCTAGAGTTGATGTTGAAAAGTCCCAAAACAATTGTCTCTCAACTGTACACCCCTGTCTGCAGAGTTCCCTCCCTCCCTGACCACCTCATCTGCAGAGTTCCCTCTCTCCCGAATCACCATGCCTGCAGTTCCCTTCCCTCACCAATCAGCCCCATCTGCAGATTTCCTCCCTCTCCGATCACCCCCATGTGCAGAGTTACTTCCCTCCCCAATCACCATCCCTGAGGAGCTCCCCTTTCCTCTCCCCCCTGTCATTGCCTAATCCCATTCAGGCTCTGCCACCATTCAGGCCCCACCCCCTTGGAACGTCTCTGGCAGTTATGATGCCCAGTTGACTTTGCCAGGGTGGCACTGCCACATGGGCACTGCCCAGCCCTGACCCTGACCACCCGGCGACTTCAATGGCCTCCGATCCCCCCAGTGAGGCCATCACACTGGTCTCAGCTGATGGAGACCAGCAGTGATTCTCATCAGTGAGAAGCTCAACCAATGAACAATAAGTTCAAGTGAAATGGGCTTTGTGTCCTTTTTGGGCATGAAGCTGATTTTGCCGGCAAAACAGGGCCAGTACGATCGGGGGAGGGGAGAAAACCAGCGCATTTTCACCACTCATCCAATTGTACGACCTCACCTCGCTGAATGCCAAGAAGGACAACGTTGTAAGATCACGGCCTATGTCAGACATTTGTCTGTGGGATCCAATTTTGGCACGAGCCTCCAGATGTGAGCAAGGAAGCTTTGCAGTATCGACAGGAGATTGTCATTTCCAGTGCCAAGGTCGATGCCGGGTGGTTTCCTTCTGTTTTATAGACATTCTAACGGTTTGATCCAACTGAGTGGCTTGCTGGACCATTTGAGAGGGCATTTTAAGAATCACAGAAACCCCTACAGTGCAGAAGGAGGCCATTCGGCCCATTGAGTCTGCACCGACCTCAATCCCACACAGGCCCTAACCCCACATATTTACCCTGTTAATCCCCTGACTCTAGGATCAATTTAGCATAGCCAGTCAACCTAACCACATTGCTGTGGCTCTGGTGTCACATGTAGGCCAGACCAGATAATGATGGCTGATTTCTTTCCTTAAAGAACCAGATGGGTTTTTAAAACAATCGACAATGGTTTCATGATCACTGTTACTGAAAGTAGTGTTTCCATTCCTGATTTATGAACTGAATTTAAATTCCGCTCACTACCATGGTGGGATTTAAACCAGTGTCCCAAGACCAATGGCCTGCGCCTCTGGATTACTACTCCAATGACATTACCACCACACCACCACCTCCTGTGTCCATACAGCCATATATTTTGACAACTGGGGAGAAATCTGGGTAATATAGTCTGTCCTGGTCACACTCTCTCCTTCTAGTGCATCTGCCACCCCACTAAAGGATGACAGGAGTTGGGATGGCAAAACATGCCAGAGAGGCCAGGAGGAGCAGTGGCTACAGCAGCAGTGAAACCAAGGGTAGCTGGATTGTGTGAGTGTGAGTGCGAGAGAATGTGTAAAAGTAAGAGAGTGTGTGAGAGGGAGTGTGTATGAGAGTGAGAGAGTGTGAGTGAGCGTGTGTGAGTATGTTTGAGAGTGAGTGAGTGTGGGACAGAGTGTGTGAGAGAGCGTGAGGGAATGTGTAAGGGTAAGAGTGTGTGTGAAAGTGAGAGAATGTGGTGAATTTTCATGTTCTGCCTGCCATGGGAATCGTAGCAGGTGACAGACAGGCCATGGAAAGGTCCGTTAACCAGTCCATTAATCTCAGGCGGGATTTTCCAGTCTTGGGGCGAGCACGGCCGGAAAATCCCACCCAATGAGTAAGAGTAAAAATGTGAGAGTGAATGTGTATGAGAGTAAGAAAGTGTGTGAGTGAGTGTGTGCGAGTATGTGTCAGAATGAGTGATTGAAAGAGTGTGGGACAGAACGTACGTGAGAGTGTGTGAGTGTGAGGGAATGGGTCGAGTTTGACGAGAATGATTCTAAGAGTCCAGCTAGTGTGAAAATGTGAGAGATCCTGATTTTTTGGGGGTGAGTTTTCACACTCAATCTTACAGACTTAGACATTGAAAGAATGGTCTAGACCATTTCTAGCTGCTGCAGGCAGTGGTGTGGCTGAATTTGCCAGCTAGCCTGCAGAAGGAGCCATTCTGCACGTGCGCAATTCCAACAGCAGGGGTCTGACAGGCAGGGAGAGAGAGCTGTCAGGCCCCTGCTGCTGGAGCCAGCCCCACAACGCACGGACATCTAGCCCCCCGCCGCACCCCCCCTTCCCCCCCACCCCGCTGCCCAGACTGATCGCACCTCCTCGATCTGATCACAATACAGAGCGGTAGCGGGCCCCCTCACCCCCGGTTCGATCTCAAGCAGAGTCCACAGCAGCCCTCCTTCGCCCCAAATCAGGCCACCCATTCAGGTCCCGTCACCATAGGCCCTACCACTTCAGGCCCTGTCCCCTTCAGGCCCCATCCCCCATTGGCTCTGCCCCCTTCAGGCCCCGTCCCCCATAGGCCCCACCCTTGGCCATCG
The DNA here is from genome assembly GCF_964213995.1 of Mustelus asterias. NCBI lineage: Eukaryota > Metazoa > Chordata > Chondrichthyes > Carcharhiniformes > Triakidae > Mustelus > Mustelus asterias. The sequence goes on along the minus strand of NC_135806.1, from coordinate 81,267,138 downwards.
CTGCTGACCCTGCCCCCATATGCTCCGACCCCATAAGTTCCATTCCTTAGTGCTGCCCCAGTGGGCAGTGCCGAGATGCCCAGTGAGCATTATCAAGGTGCCAGACTGACAGTGCCAAGATGCCGGGGTGGCACTGCCAAGCTATCACTGCCCAAGTGGCACCCCCCTTGCCCTCAGTAAATGGCACCCCCATTTCCCTCAGTCTCCCCAGGGGGCCTCAGTGGCTTCTGGTTCCATCAGCGAGACCAACACAACTGTACCCCGTTCATGGGGAGCAGGTGTTCCCTCGCCGGAGAGAACCCCTCTCAGCACGGCCATTAGGGCAAGTGAGCCCTGACGACTCAGCACCGGGCTCACTAAACACATGCAAATAAACATCAGCATACATTACCTTAATTTATTCAGCCTTTCGCCCATTTCTGGTGAGAGGCTGACCTCGTCGGGAATCTGGCTCTCGTAAAATCAGTAAGAAGTCTCACAATACCAGGTTGTAAAAAACACCAGGTCTCGTAAAATCACCAGAATCAAGAAATCTGGCACAATCCTGATTTCTCGGCTCTCGCGTGATTTCACTGGCTATCTCTGCCCATTGATGGGTGCGGCGAGCCAGTAAAATCCCAGCCAATGTGTAAGAGTACGGGAGTGTGTGAGAGTGAGTGTGTGAGAGAGTGTGTATAAGTATGTGTGAGAGTGAGTGTGTGTGAGAGTGAGAGAGTGTGTGAGAGTCTCCATGACTATGGGCCCGATTTTACCAAAATTTCGCACCCGTTTTCAGGCGCGAAATCGCGGTAAAGTTGGGCGTCGGGCCTAAAACGCGATCTGCACCCGACTCATGGCAGATCGCGTCTTTACCGAGCCCCGATCCGGGCGCAGGTCTGGCGCGCGCCCGGGTCGGCAGGCGCGATGATTTAAATGCATTTGCATGCATTTAAATCGACTTATTGAAGTTCGCGCCCAACGTTACCGACGAATCCGACTTCACCAGGTTGTGGCCCATTTCGCGTCCGTGCATTAAAGGACCTGCTAAATAGAAGTCCGAATGGGACTCCAATTCAGCAGGGGAACCGCCGAAGCCAATCCCCCCCCCCCCCTCCGTGAACCACCCCAGCAGCCCACCCTCCCCCCACCCCACCCCGATCGGACCCCCCTGGGAGGCAGGCCCCTCCGGCAGAACCCCCCCCACACCCCCCCCGGGATCGGACCCCCCTGGGAGGCACACCCCCGACCTAGCTTGATTGCTGGTCTCCCTCCACCATCCTTCCGATCTGCAGTCCGTCGACAGCCTCCTGCACGTTCCTGGCCTTGCTCTGCCTTTCCCTGGGGGTGGGGGTGGGGTGGAGAAGGGGAGTGACGTGTCTGCCCCTGGGGGGGGAATGGAGAAGGGGAGTGACGTGTCAGCCCTTGGGGATGGACGGGGGGCGCTGCCAGTCTGCGGCCGATCCCTCCTCCCCACCGGAGGAGGGATCGGAGGACGGATCCCCCCGCCCCCCCAAGGGGCAGACACGTCACTCCTCTTCTCCATCCCCCCTCCCCCCCAGGGGCGGACACATCACTCCCCTTCTCCATCCCTCCCCTGCCCCCCCAGGGAAAGGCAAAGCAGCACAGACAGCAGAGAGGATGAAAGGAATTCCCTTTGGAGGATAATGTCCAAATCACAGGAACTAAAAACCTGACAGTGCAAAATCTGGGATAATATTTCAAAATGTATATCCCCCCATCCCTGTCCTGTAATATTATGATGTGGAGATGCCGGCGTTGGACTGGGGTAAGCACAGTAAGAAGTCTCACAACACCAGGTTAAAGTCCAACAGGTTTATTTGGCAGCAAATACCATAAGCTTTCGGAGCGCTGCTCCGAAATAAACCTGTTGGACTTTAACCTGGTGTTGTGAGACTTCTTACTGTAATATTATCCCAGATTTTGGACTGTCAGGTTTTAGTTTCTGTGATTATAACGTGGACATTATTCTCCAAAGGGAATTCCTTTCATCCTCTCTGCTGTCTGTGCTGCTTTGCCTTTCGCTCCCGGGCGCGCTGCCTGCGGTCTGTTCCGAACTGCGTATGCGCAGTTGGAGCTCCAGCCGCTCCAACAGCGCTAAGCCCCGCCCAATAGACTGGCGCCGAAAAAAGGCGTATGGGCGCGCTGGAGCGTGGCTGCCGGGCGCGGATCCGTTTGACGTCTGGACCCGGCACTTAGTCCCGATTTGGTAAAATCGGCCCCTATGTGTGAGAGTGAGTGTGTGAGAGTCTGTGTGAGAGTGAGTGTGTGAGAGTGAGTGTGTGAGAGTGTGTGTGAGAGTGAGTGTGTGAGAGTGAGTGTGTGAGAGTGAGTGTGTGTGAGTGTGTATGAGTGTGTGTAAGTGTGTGAGAGTGAGTGTGTGAAAGTGTGTATGAGTATGTGTGAGAGTGAGTGTGTGAGAGTGAGTGTGTGGGAGTGTGTATGAGTGTGTGTCAGAGTGAGTGTGTGAGAGTGTGTATGAGTGTGTGTGAGAATGAGTGTGTGAGAGTGAGTGAGAGAGTGTGTGGGACAGATTGTGTGAAAGAGTGTGCATGCAAGAAAGACTGAGAATCTATGAGTGTGAGAGAGTGTGTGAGTGTGTAAGAATGAGAGAACATGTGAGAGTAAGCATGTGTGAGGATGAATGAGTGAGTGAGAACCCTGAGACTGGAAGTCAGAGGGATACATGCAGACAGAGGCTGCTCGTGGAGGGACACACACACACACCCCCTCCCCAGCCTCCCTTCCCACAAACCTATCCACACACCAGGTTAGGAGAGGAGATCCCAGACTGAAAGGCAACTCACTTCTGGCTCCCACTTTCATATGAATTCCACCGAGACCAGCTTGGAGTGGGTGACAACAGAGGTGAGGGGTCTAATCTGTCTCTCTCTCTCTTGCTTTGCTTCTTAAGTAAAGAGGTCTGCTGATTGGTGCTTTTTAATGGTCATTCTTATGAATTTCTCATTTTAAAAAAATATTCATATTTATTGCTTTGACATTTGTTTGCTCAGAAACTTGGGTGACACGGTAGCACAGTGGTTAGCACTGCTGCTTCACAGCTCCAGGGACCTGGGTTCAATTCCCGGCTTGGGTCACTGTCTATGTGGAGTTCGCACATTCTCCTCGTGTCTGCGTGGGTTTCCTCCGGGTGCTCCGGTTTCCTCCCACAGTCCAAAGATGTGCGGGTTAAGTTGATTGGCCGTGCTAAAATTGCCCCTTAGTGTCCTGAGATGTGTAGGTTAGAAGGATTAGCGGGTGGATATGGGAATAGGGCCTGGGTGGGATTGTGGTCGGTGCAGACTCGATGGGCCAAATGGCCTCTTTCTGCACTGCAGGGATTCTATGAAACTTGTTTATGTTTTCTTCATAGCTTAACTTCTTTAAAAACTCATGTTCAATGCTGCGTCAAACCTGATCTCAGGCAGCTGCTTCTGGGTTTCTGGGCTGAAGGGGAATGAGAGGCTCACAAAACGTTTGTTTGCTTCTTGGACACATGAAAAGGGAGTTATTTTTCCACCAATAGAAACAGGAAGTGTTGGAAATGCTCAGCATATCTGGCAACATCTGTGCAGCAGGAAACAGAGGTCAGTGACCCTTCATCAGAACTATTGCAAATTGTGACAGTTGTGACCTGAATGTGTGGATTCTGCTTTTCTCTCCACAGTTGCTGTCCGGCTTGCTGAGTTTTTTCAGTATTTTCTGTTTCGATCACTCATCTGCAATACTTTGCTCCCCTATTCTATTCTCGACGCTGGTAAATGTGGTTAATCTCAATTTCAAATGAGAAAATATTTAACACTCGATGTAAAGTGTAACCTTTCTGTTAACCAAGCTCGCTTTTATGGAGAGATGTGTCAAATTATTGCAGGTAAATTGGTTGATGCTAATCTACTGATAGGTTTTTTCATTTTTAAACTTGAAACTAAAACCGAGAATCATGTGCCAATGGGCCAGGATTTTACCGGCCCGCCCACCACGGGAATCGGAGCAGGCGAGGGGTGGAGCATGGGAAGGTCCGTTTACCTTGGGCAGGATTTTACGGTCTCGGGACGAGCAAAGCTGTAAATTCCTGCCCTATGTCACCATGAGTGCAAGGTATTCTAATCTTATATGGGATTGTTGTTTGCAGTGCTTGTGAGCTTCAAACCTTTAGATGTTGCTGGCCAGACATTCCATAGGACCAGGTTCAAAGAAACAGCTAGTTGCATAATATAGAAATCATAGAAGTCATAGAAACCCTACAGTGCAGAAGGAGGCCATTCGGCCCATCGAGTCTGCACCGACCACAATCCCACCCAGGCTCTACCCCCACATATTTTACCCGCTAATCCCTCTAACCTACGCATCCCAGGACTCTAAGGGGCAATTTTTTTTAACCTGGCCAATCCACCTAACCCGCACATCTTTGGAGCACCCGGTTGTGTGCAATCAACAAGCCGCTGGTTGCACAGTGTATCATACTGAAACCTCAATGGGCTTTCCAAAAGCCAAGAGGTTTTGCTAAGCCTATGTAAAACATTTGGACCTGACGATGCCTATGGTTCCCAATCCTGGGCAGCCAATGGATCTGAGGGGGAGGATTAAGATGGAGGATAAAGGGCCTGGAATCAGGAAAATCACCAGGGCCCATGAGTTCTCTCCCAGGCCCTGTCCCACAATTCCATTTGTGACATGTGACAAGCGAGAGTGTCATACATTCCTTCAACTCACTTCTATTATTTAAAGTGTTGCAGGAATTAGGTACTGAGCAGCAGTGTCCTACACAGATGTAACCGCAAAGTGTGACCGCTGCTTTGCCACAAAACCAAATGACTGTTTCAAGCTTCCTCCCAATAATTTGAACAAATAGCAAAAAGGCCATTTCTGTCAGTGAACTATGACTGGGGTCAAGACCTGGGGTGAGAATTGTGATTGGAGAGAGAGGTCAAGCAGAGGGAGAGTGGAGGTCAGGAAAGAAATGAGAGTTAGAGAATGAGGGGTATGGGAAGAGAAGGTGACTAGGTAATTAGGTGTTGAGGGAAGACACTCTTTTCCCAGATGGCAGCTGGCTCTAGATTCCTGGACTGTGTGGGGTATCTGATGGCTGTTTTCCTAATCACATGGCGACTATATAGGGTGACATTCCACTGATGAATCCTTCGTAACATCTGTGCCAAAAAACACCAGCAGGTCTGTTTCTTGTGCTACTGCCTAGATATAACCGAGAATTTTTAAAATCAGTTTAATTCATGAGAAATATGAGATATTTACTGCACTCCCGTGTCAATTATGAGAGATGGTAAATATCCCATTTTCAGACCTTTATGTTTGTGCTGCTGCTGAATCTGATTGGTATCCATTTAAGCCACCTTGCCTGTAAAGAATGATACGTAGAAGGTTTTACAATTTCATTTAACAATTTGAAGCCTCGCCATTCCCATCATTTATCTTTAGCACATTTGAAGTCGCTTAATGTTCACACTGTGGGCAGGCAGGATTCTAATTTAAACCTTAAAGTCACAGCCTGGTCACATCATGCTGCTGCTGCTGCAACTATTTTAATTTCTTCGAGAACCCTGCATGGGTTAATCGCAGCACCTCAACCGTGGTGATTAAGGCCACAGAAAGAGAGTTTGAAAAAATATTACCTTTGTATAAAGTCTTGTGAACCTGGAGGAAGAAGATTGCTTCCCCTGCCCACAAGAAGATATGTTGGGCTTCTCCTTTCCCGGATTTATTTTCTATTATTCGTTCTACTCCCATCCAGTCTTGTTGGCGATTGATTCTGGGATTCCCCCAACCCTCCAGCCATAAATTCCCACTCCTGCTGCTGGGTGTTTATATGCCAATACAGTCAGCCAGGATTCCAGCATTCCGTCAATGACGACATGGGAGTTAAATTCTCCCATGCCTAAGGCACAAGGGACCAGGGGAACTAAAGCCCCCCCACTCCTCCCTCCCCCTCCCCCCCCCCACCATCCCTTCCACCACCTTCCAAATCTATGTTGACACTAAATGGTCAGATTTATTTACAAGCAAAATCATTCCACTGATGCAGAGATGTATGACAAACGGTCGTTGGTTCAATCTGAGCTGAATTGGATGGCCTCAGACAATATGGCATCTGTGGGGCATTACAGCTGCTCACAGTATCCCCAGCTGAGGGAGATGAGAAACATTTCCTGACCTCTGCTGGGAAGAATACGAGAGCGATGTCCTACAGGAATGAATATTCTGCTCACGCTCAGGGTCTAGGCTCACAGATGACAAATAGGCACTTGAACGAGAAATCAAACAGCTGGCATTGCTTGTAAATTTGTATCTCTGCAGGAGTCAGCACGTTCAAAGCAGAAGTGAAAGAAATGGAAGGGGAGAAAAAAACAGGCACCTGTTATTTGCAATAGCTTTCAAAACAAGCACGACCATCACCATTCCTTCCTATCAATTTACATTTTAATTACAGGAAGTCCCTTCTGATCTGAGCTATTAACTAAACTAATAGAAATTATTATTCAGCAGAGATTGCCCTCAATTCCCATCAATACCTTTCGGTTGAGGACCTGTCAGAAGGATCCCATTACTAAGTGGTTGCCATTGTGAATAGGAAATTGTTAGCATATGCTTCCCATGGAAAAGAAAGTGCCTGTGAACTAGATGAATATCCTTTTTGTACTGAAGCAGAATAAATAAAACATCCAATTTGATAAACAGAATCGCAGGAGTTGCCCTGCAGGTAATGTTGATAATAAAGAAATGGATTCCCTGCAGAAGAGCTTGAAGTCAAATGCAAGGCCCGATTCTTGTCTCAAAACCCTTTAATGGTCAGTCAGATACAACATTGTTAGGACAGATTTGTGTCATAGTAATGGTAGAAATTGGCTGATCCAGTGCCTGGGCTGCTAACGCAAATAAAAGATGGCAACAGTCGTGATTTTTATTTGACTTTCTATTTGGAGATGTCAAAACTTTTGACAAATTTCGTTCATTCTTTAATGGACTGAATTCAACTGTTTTCTAAATTCCTCAGAAAACTCAATTTCCATACAACTCTCCCAAATCTGGCCAACAGCTCTCATCTCTTCCTTTTGATGGTTTCAACTAAAATCTGTATTTATATGACAACCAAGCTATCAATGCAAACACTTTTCACTTTGCGCCAGCACTAAAATACAGTTTAAAATCCAGAATCAGAACCTGATAAGGTGGCACGGTGGCATAGTGGTTATCACTGCTGCCTCAGCACCAGGGACCCGGGTTCAATTCCCGGCTTGGGTCACTGGCTGTGCAGAGTCTGCATGTCCACCCCGTGTCTGTGTGGGTTTCCTCCGGATGCTCCAGTTTGCTGGCAGATATGCTGGTTAGGTGCATTGGCCATGCTACATTCTCTCCCTCAGTGTACCTGAACAGGCGACAGAGTGTGGCAACTAGGGGATTTTCACAGTAACTTCTTTGCAGTGTTAATGTAAGCCTACTTGTGACACTGGCACTTTAACTTTAAACTTTAAAACTTCGACTCAATTCTAAAATGAAGGAGTAAGTGTCCCTGGAGTAGGCCGGAAACCATTCTGTAATGATGCTCTGATTGTAGTGTAAATGCACACTATTTCCTTCTCCATCTGTTAACAGTTTTGTCCTCACAACTTCCTTTGGTCTCAAATGGGCACATCTAATTGCTAAAGCAGCTGCCAATTAGCTCAACTTACTCTTTTATGCCAAATATTATTAACAACTTTAAGTTCACCAATATTTGAATATTGCTTCCTTCTGGCTAAGTTGTTCCATTTAAACCTGAAGTTATAGGAAGGGTATTATTAAACTAGAAAGAGTGCAGAAAAGATTTACTAGGATGCTACTGGGACTTGATGGTTTGAGTTATAAGGACCATAAGACCATAAGATACAGGAGCAGAATTAGGCCACTCGGCCTATCAAGTCCGCTGCGCCATTCAATCATGGCTGATATTTTTCTCATCCCCATTCTCCTGCCTTTTCCCTATAACCCCTGATCCCCTTATTAATCAAGAACCTATCTATCTCTGTCTTAAAGACACTCAATGACCTGGCCTCCATAGCCTTCTGCGGCAAAGAGTTCCACAGATTCATCACTCTCTGGCTGAAGAAATTCCTCCTCATCTCTGTTTTAAAGGATCATCCCTTTAGCCTGAGGTTGTGCCCTCTGGTTCTAGTTTTTCCTACTAGTGGAAACATCCTCTCCACATCCACTCTATCCAGGCCTCGCAGTATCCTGTATGTTTCAATAAAATCCCCCCCTCATCCTTCTAAACTCCAACGAGTACAGACCCAGAGTCCTCAACCGTTCCTCATACGACAAGCTCTTCATTCCAGGGATCATTCTTGTGAACCTCCTCTGCACCCTTTCCAAGGCCAGCACATTCTTCCTTAGACATGGGGCCCAAAACTACTCACAATACTCCAAATGGGCTCTGAGCCTTATACAGCCTCAGTGATACATCCCTGCTCTTGTATTCTAGCCCTCTCGACATGAATGCTAACATTGCAGTTGCCTTCCTAACTGCCAACTGAGCCTGCACGTTAACCTTAAAAGAATCTTGAACAAGGACTCCCAAGTCTCTTTATTTTTCTGATTTCCTAAGCATTTCCCCATTTAAAAATAGTCTATGCCTCCATTCCTCCTTCTAAAGTGCATAACCTCAAACTTTTCCACATTGTATTCCATCTGCCACTTCTTTACCCACTCTCCTAACCTGTCGAAGTCTTTCTGCAGCCCCCCGCTTCCTCAATACTACCTGTCCCTCTACATATCTTTGTATCGTCTGCAAACTTAGCAACAGTGTCTTCAGTTCCTTCGTCCAAATCGTTAATGTATATTGTGAAAAGTTGTGGTCCTAACACTGACCCCTGAGGCACACCACTAATCACCGCCTGCCATCCTGAAAAAGGCCCCTTTATCACCACTCTCTGCCTGGAGAGGCTGCATAGATTGGGACTTTTTTTCCTGGAGCGTAGGAGGCTTAGGGATGATCTTTTTTCTCCATTCTGCTATCCTTTTGGTATCATCCCCGCTGTTTGCCATACCTCCCAATATGGTATCAACACATTTTGAAATATTGTTCTATATTCCAATATCCAAGTCATTTATATATCCAAAGGAAACAGTGATCCTAGCACTGACCCTTGCGGAACATCATTATGTACCATCCTCCAATCTGAAAAATACTTACCAAGACTTGCTGTCCTTTAGCCACATTTTTACCAAACTGACACTGACCTACCTTTTCCATGAATCTCAATTTTGTTAACTAGCCTTATATGTGACACTTTGTCAAATGTTCCCTTAAAATACTGGCAGATCACATCCACAGTATTTCACTCATTAATTTTCTCTGTCATTTCATCAAAATATTCAATCAATGAGTAGATTTTGAGATATGGAGAGAATGTGAGGTATTAAACTCCACATTAGGGTCGTACAAGATCACCAAGGTTCAGCTGAAGCAAGCAGCCAGTGGAAGCAGTTTGAAGTCAGTTGTAAAGGAGCAGAGCTAATGGTATGCCCCGAAGATCATGGAGTTGGTTTTCCTGTGTTCAGCTGAAGGAAACTGTACCAAGGCTTGATGTCAAAGGGGCGATTCTCCCAAAAAAAAATTCAGTGTCCAATTCGTGCAAAAACTGGATTAAGTGCTGCTGGTTTTTTCAGCAGGAGTTTCAAAATGGATCTTCCACACGGTGTGCACTGCAGAGTGCTCTAGTGTGAATCATGCTGAAAATCAGTGGGCAGGGCCTATTCCCACTGGAGAGGCCGGCAGCATAGCACTGAGCGAGCCACTGCGCACGCGCCGATCTGTTAGCACCGAGATCAGCGCATGTGCAGTGGTCCCACACTGCCAGTCTCCCGATTGCTGGCCAGCACCACAACCCCACATCGCTGAGCGTGCAAACCCCCCACCCCCCCCCCCCCCACCCCCACCCCGATCACTGGCCTCTCTGGAGATCTCTGGGCCAGCCGTGACCCACCCCGCCCCTCCACCCACCTCGATCTCCTCCGCCCACCACGACCGGCAGCCCTGATCTCCTGATCTCCCCCCCCACAACCAGCAGACCCGTACTCCCTCTGTAGTCTCAAACCCCACCCGCCCCCGCAGTCCCGAACCTCCCAGCAGGCCAAGTCCCACCCCCCCCACCCCATTGCCCAGCCCCAATCACTCGCCTCCCTCCCTCTGTCACTGATCCCAGTGTAGAGTGGCAGCAGGACCCCCCACTCCCCCAATCTCCCCCCTAGAGGCCCCACCCTCATTTGACCCCCCCCCCTTGGCACTGATTGATGTCTAGGTGCCCCCAGGCATTGCCACTTTGCCCATTGGGCAGTGCCAGGGGGCCAGGCTAACATTGCCAAGGTAACAATGCCCAGAGGGCACCACCCCCACCCCCCCCCCCCCCCCCCGCCCCCGGCTCCCAACCCTCTTGGGGGCCTCTATGGCCCCGTGTTCACTCCAGCAGGGTCAGGCCACCAGCTCCCCCCTAATGTGGAGCAGTTGTAAACCCCGCTGGAGGGAAACACTCCTGGCGGGGGTGGGGGAGAGGCTAGTGGGCCTGGAGACTTCAGTCCCAGTCCCACTACTGATATTTAAAATGTATTTAAATGCTTGTTTAAATAATTTATGCAGCTCCGTGCCGATTTCTGGTGCAGAGCTGACGGCGCCAGAAATCCAGCTGCTGGAGACTCGGGGAGGCTGTGGTGCCCAGTGGGAAGCCCGCGACATGACCTCCGCGTGTGTCTCCCAGCCTGCAGCGCTAAGCAAGCTGGGAGAATCGCCCCAAAATATCTGACAACACAGAAATGACCATGCAGTTGAGAGAATGGTGAGAGATATAAAGCTGCATGTCACCAGCAAACCTGATGATATTTGGTCATTGCTGGAGGAGGAAAATCAGAAGAATTTAAAGGGTAAGAAAGACTTTTCAGCCCATTCAGCTTATCCATCCAGAAAGAACTTACAATCTCACAGTTGTTTTTTTAAAAATGATTTTAACCTAACCAGGACCTATTCTGTGTATTGATTAATTCTTATACAAAGAGTAATTTCCTAGTTTGCTTCAGTCTTTCCTAATGACATGTAGGCCAAATCAGAGCTCAACTATCTCAATTTGTATATGTGTGTGTGTAAACAGGGTACAACACATAGCCACCACCATATAGGATCCAAGATTTGTTAACAGAACCAACAGTGCGGGCCACACTGGAAGCTGTATTTATTGATCTAACAAAAGTATATACATTTTAGACAAATTCAATGAGCATTAGGAATAAACTGCCAGAGCTAGGTATATCGGTCAGTAGCATAAACATTGATGATATGAATATCATTGAAATATTGTTACAATTAGAAAATAGAACACTGATGGACATTATAAAACCTTTCACAAAGATGAGCTTGTGAAATTACCTTTTGTTTGGGGATAATATATAATTGCTCATGAAAGCATAGGTGTAAGAATAGATGGGAGATGGCATGATAAGAACAAGCATTAGTTATAATTGACTACCGCTCAAAATGGGCAGGTACATAGTAACTGATTTATATTAGTAAAGCCTGCAAGGTAAGATGTGACAATTAGGGACAATTTTAATATCCCCAGAGATCAGGGACAAGTGTAAGTGAGAAGTGAAAGTGCAAGAAATTGCACCGAGACCACCAGTAATGGCTTCATGTCTGAGATAGGGTGCTACGCAGATGCAAGATGATTTATTATTTTGCAGTGGGTCATTACTTTCATCAGATGAATGTGTGCCACAAGGAAACCTGTCACTATGCTTAAGAGCCTTTAAACCAAGTTGCTGCAAAATCCACACAGACGGAGATTCTGTTTGCCTGCCATGGAATGCACACTCTATCATTTTAAGGGCATACCCCACTCAACTCAAGAGACATTAACCACAGATTGACAAGAGACGAGATTGCCAGCCTCGCAGGTCTACTGACAGACACAGACCACCTTAAAGCACATTCTTCCCATCACAGAACACTGGTGGGTTTCTCATTGCTTGTCCAGCTAGGACTATAATATGAAATGGAACAAAGGATTTCAGGCCCAAAATAAAATGGGAAGATTTCCAATGTACTGCTCTAGATTTCATTAATGAGCCTGAATAACTTGTCAGTGATCAGCGTGGACCTGTTTGGTTTAGGTTTCAGATTACTGAGTGTGCCACGGAGGATTGACTTCTCTCCAACCTTTCATCTGCATGTGTATAATTTGGAACCCACTCAATCTCAAATACATAATGCTAACTTCCTTTTCTAGGAGGATAGTCACCTGTCTGTTAAAAGAAACCCAACCCAAATGGACAGCAGATAACAGATGAGATGTGTGGGAAGTTAACTGTTTTATTTTATTTTTCTTTATGATTTTTATAACATTTTCTACAATGTATTTGTACTAACATTTTCTCATGGGACAAATCCTGCTTAGGTTTCAGGTTTTACTTGTGCTCGGACATGTTACAATGTTACAACATGCTGAGACTAGCATGTACATTCACAGTTCATGATCAGCTATCCTTGGCAGAGACCACTAACTCATGTACAGTGCATGATCAGAGGTCAGGACCAATTAGTGTCGGCCACCTCTGCAAATGTGTTTAATTAACCAATGAATGTAAATGGGCGTTCTCTGGAGTAATGTATAATAATGACTGTGTAAGAGAGAACAGGAGAAGGAGACTGGTAACACCATGTAAGACAGAGAAGGAACTCCTAATATACTCGTATGCTTATACCAGACCACGAGGTGTTGGCGAATTCTTGAACCTTAGGATGGTAAGCAGGATCACTGAATAGGTGTGCTTTTCACACATATCTTTTGGATAAGTTCATGGAAGTTAGTAAGATAGAGGGTTATAGGTAAGCCTAGTAAGGAGGGACATGTTCGGCGCAACTTGTGGGCCGAAGGGCCTGTTTGTGCTGTAGCTTTTCTATGTTCTATAACAAAGGTGGTTCCTTCAGTAAATGTGTAGTTTCAGGAAGCACTGCTTCTCTTTGCATTGATTATGAAATTACAGAATTTCTAAGACTGTAATCAAATACTGGAAATGCTCAGCAGGCCTAACAGCAATGATGGAGATCGAAGCACAGAGTTAATGATTATAATTAATAATCTTCCTTCAGATGAAAGGTCATCAAGCTAAAATATTTACTCTGTTTCTCTCTCCATAGATGCCAGACCTGTCAAGTATTTTCAGCATTTTTTGTTTGGACATCAGGGCCTGAATTCTCCCATCCTGCCCACCGCTGGAACTTTAGTGGGTGTGTTACGGAGAATGTGAAATGCCATTGACGGTCAGTCGAGAATTTCCAGCTTTTAGACCAGCGCGGCCGGAGAATTCTACCCCAGATTTCCAACATCCACAGCATTTTGCATGTGAATTGTTGGGACCAGATGAGAGGGGTGAACTGACTCCTCTCTTTTCAACCTCCTCAGTTGGACACAACAAAGGTTCAAGTTTCTTTTTCGCGAGGAGACGCCTTTTCCAAATCAGAATATATTCAATTATTTAAGCTGCAAGGAATAAAGAAACACTGAAATAAGGTTTCCTTGAGTTAATGAAGGAACAAATTTATCAACTGCCGGACCTGAGGGAGAATGAAAGTAAAAATATGATGTGGCATACTCAAGTATCTGAAATAATGAAAGTCAGAATCCAATTAAAAAAGTTAAAGGAATATTCGATTTAGTGTCCTTTGATTGTCCATGAGGATAGATTTTAAAGATTGCGACCAATACGGACTAGCTGGTTTTGTGGATGTGGTCAGGTGTAGATGATGTTGCAATTATTAGTAGATCTCAGCTCGCTGGTAGATTTTTAGTAAAGTTGGCCTCAGAATTGGATAATACACTTGTTTCAAATGAGTGAGAGGGAAAGAGAGAGTTTTTAGCCTGTTCCTTCTACTGAAGTCTCTCTTGCACTCCCTCTGTATGGTTGCAGGCTGGAGCTTGTTCCGTCTCATTTTAAATTGCAAAATTTCCATTCATTTGCAAGTTGAAAAATTGTATTTTCAAAAAATGAAGGGACATAGCCTCAAGACAGTATATATTAATATGTGTTATCACCAGCTTTGCAATGGATGTCCATCTTCATTATAGAACATAGAACAGTACAGCACAGAACAGGCCCTTCGGCCCACGATGTTGTGCCGAGCTTTATCTGAAACCAAGATCAAGCTATCCCACTCCCTATCATCCTGGTGTGCTCCATGTGCCTATCCAATAACCGCTTAAATGTTCCTAAAGTGTCTGACTCCACTATCACTGCAGGCAGTCCATTCCACACCCCAACCACTCTCTGCATAAAGAACCTACATCTGATATCCTTCCTATATCTCCCACCATGAACCCTATAGTTATGCCCCCTTGTAATAGCTCCATCCACCCGAGGAAATAGTCTTTGAACGTTCACTCTATCTATCCCCTTCATCATTTTATAAACCTCTATTAGGTCTCCCCTCAGCCTCCTCCGCTCCAGAGAGAACAGCCCTAGCTCCCTCAACCTTTCCTCATAAGACCTACCCTCCAAACCAGGCAGCATCCTGGTAAATCTCCTCTGCACTCTTTCCAGCGCTTCCACATCCTTCTTATAGTGAGGTGACCAGAACTGCACACAATATTCCAAATGTGGTCTCACCAAGGTCCTGTACAGTTGCAGCATAACCCCACGGCTCTTAAACTCCAACCCCCTGTTAATAAAAGCTAACACACTATAGGCCTTCTTCACAGCTCTATCCACTTGAGTGGCAACCTTTAGAGATCTGTGGATATGGACCCCAAGATCTCTCTGTTCCTCAGGAAGGACCTTACAAATCAAGTTATGATGTTTGAAACATCAAATTTCAATGCAATGCACCAGACTTATTTGTCATCAATAGATGTGTTAGCATGCCCCTTAAAGGGGCAAGTTTTCAGAGGGTCATGTGACCCATTTGGAAAATCTGGGCAGAGCATGCAAAGCCTAGGGGTGTTCCTGACAGTGAGGAGTCTGGAGTCGTGGAATATGATAGCTTTTATATTCACTCTCTGTACATAGTAATGGTTACTTTAATGAACCATTTGTTCATTAGTCTACTTGGTGGTCATCTGTCTTTGAAAGATACTACAATAGATTAATGCAGGTCTTTATGCGCTGGCATTTGACCAAGCACAGGCTTTTCATAAGGCTGATTCCTCCAGGGTGCCACAAATGGCAGGTCAATGTTTATAGCAAGAGCACTCTGCCTTCAACACTATGGGTTTAATTTTACCATTGCAACATGGTAAAGTCGGGCATGAGGCCATTAATGTGATCTGCGCCCGCGTCCACACAGATGCCCACTTTACCAAGGCCCGAAAATGGCCGCGATCTAAATCGCACCTGAAACGGGCGCAACAGCGATTTAAATGTATTTGCGTGCATTTAAATTGAATTAATGGGCTGCCCGCCCAACTTTACCAGCATTTCCCCCTTTACCATTGCGTTCATGCATCTAGATTCGGCGCGAAACAGACCTGCTCGGCAAAGGTCTGGTTCGGGCGCTTCAGCTTCTGAAGAGGTAAGTTCAGAACTTCCAGCGGCTCTCTGACTCAGATCAGTGGTGGTGAAGGGGGGGGGTGCGGGGGTGGAGGTGGGCCAGATCATTCTCTGGTGGGGGGGGAGGAGGAGGAGGCGGGTCAGATGTATCTCTGGTGGGGGGTGGGGGGGTGGGGAGGGAGGCCAGATCGTTGTCTGGCTGGAGGGGTAGGAGGAGGGCAGAGGGAGGCTGGATTGTTGTCTGGTGGGAGGGGGGTGGGGGGGAGACAGAGGGAGGCCAGACTGTTGTTTGTTTGGGGAGAGGGAGGGCAGAGGGAGGCCAGATTGTTGTCTGTTTGGGGAGAGGGAGGGCAGAGGGAGGCCAGATTGTTGTCTGTTTGTGGGGGTGGTGGGGGGGGGGGGGAGGGCAGAGGGAGGCTGAATTGTTGTCTGGTTCGGGGGGAGGGGCGGGTGGTGGGTGCAGAGGGAGGCCAGATCATTCTCTGGGGGGGGGGAAGACCCGATCATTCACTGGTGGAGGAGACGGGGGGGGGGGGCAGGGGGGACCACTGTCACTCTGCAGGCGATTAGTGGGGGGAAAGGGGCAGGGAGTCGCGATCGGTCTGGGTAGCGGGGTGGGGTGGGTGGATAACGGGGACAGTTATGTTGTGGGGGTGGGGCGATGTCTGTGGCGGCCATTACTCCCACTTTTTGCTTTATCTGCTTTTTGTGGCCCGGGAGCGATGTGACGGGGCTGCAATTTTCCAATTTGTTTCTCACTGCGCATGCACAGTCCAGAGCTCCGGTTGTTTCAGGCGCGATAAGCGCAATTCAGACCCGTGATTTTTTTTTCAGGCTAAGTGCGTACGGGGGCGCCTGAGAACAGTTTTCCAAGTCGGATCTGAATTGCGCCCAGATTCAGCACTCAGAATGAAAATGGTAAAATCGGACCCTATGTCTTCCCTTTTCAGCTATTGTTATAATTCAGGTCAGAAACTCAAGTTTTAAGAAGACCACCTGGATTATAGGTTTTGCACTTCGAATTTGGCTAGGGTGAGCAAGAGATATTTCACTTCAGATAAGATTCAAATGACCCACTAGGGAACTTTTATCAAACAAAGTTTATTTAAGAATATAGTTAACATGTATGGAAAGAAGATTAGCAATACCTTTTACCAATTACAAACAAAAACAAAATAACCATGATATTGTCTAAACCTTAACAGCTAAACACCGTTCCATTGAATCAAATTCCATAATCAAAACCTTTGCCGCAGGTTTAACACAACAAAGACTAATGCTCACGTGATACCGGAATTTAGCCCTTGGGTTGAATGCTGCAGTTCTCTTGAGGTACACAGACAAGCTGGGAGTCAGAATAGCTCAGTCCCTTGGTTGGAGAATTGAAACCCTGGCTTCTCAGCCTTGTAACTTCTAGCTTCCCTCTGCATATACCCAGAACAGTTTAAAGTCTGAACAGCTTCCCAGAACACCATGGAGAGAGAGAATCTAGGCAAGCCAACCACCAACAGCAAATGTTCTACCCCAGGAAGGCAAGAGGTCTTATTTTCAGCTAACCAGCAGAATTTCTAATACCAGGGAGAGAGAAACATTGCTTTCAGTCTGATGTCCACTCCCTTCTAAACTAAAACTACAACCAGCCAAATTTTAAAAATGAAACCTTACATTCACAAGGAAGGAATAGAAACTGTCTAAAACATATGATCTGCCAACCAGTTGTCCTCCTAACAATGCATTGTCATAAAACAATCCCAGAGTAAAAATAAACAAATCACCATTTAAGCCATTGATGTACCAATAAAAAAACTTCTAGCAGATGGCTCAGCAACAATGAAATCAAAACTGTTTTTCGCTGTAGAGAACATGTTATTTTAAAAACCTCTTAAAGGTATCCTAACGTCACACTATTAAACTACCTCAGCATTTGGAGCTATTGCACTCACCCAATATCTACCAGTGTAAAATGGGTGAATTGCTTGTGAAGGTATGTCAGATTTCTGAAGATTGTCCAATAGTGTAAATATGGCCCAAGGTCTGGAGGCTTCCAGATGTTGCATTTGCTATCAGTTTGTGCATGAAAATCAGACATAACAAATTTCTAGGCCATTGTACCATATCAATAACACTGGATGTTGGTCTTCTAGAGGGTCTGTTCACAATTTTGCTTTGCATTAAGAAAATGTTGTGTCATTTTTCTGTTTTGTCACAGGCCCAAAACAATTGTGTGATAGCCTGTTGGTTTGTTGCTTGTGTAGGTAGTTCAGATCATTGATATCTGGAGTCTTGCTCATTCAACCTCAGGAAGTTCATAGAATCATAGAATGCCTACAGTGCAGAAAGAGGCCATTCGGCCCATCAAGTCTGCATCGACCACAATCCCACCCAGGCCCTATTCCCGTAACACCTCATATTTACCCTGCTAATGCCCTGACACTAGGATTAATTTAGCATAGCCAGTCAACCTAACCGGCAGATCTTTGGACTGTGGGAGGAAACTGGAGCACCCGGAGGAAACCTACGCTGACATGGGGAGAACGTGCAAACTCCGCACAGACAGTGACCCAAGGCCAGAATTGAACCTGGATCCCTGGCGCTGTGAGGCAGCAGTGCTAATCACTGTGCCAAGTTCTTGGGTTAGCTAAGAAAACGGAGAAAGTATGCTTAATCAGTCAGCAAGAGAAATCCCTGAGGAAATAGCTCCATTAATCACCACCGCCAATGGGCCACCCTGCCTTTAACACATTCAATAGGTTTATGTGAATCACTGAACAAATCATTATAGCTTTGGAATCTGTACAAAGGGTGTGTAATGAATAATATCTGTTTCTAGCTTCAGTTCCTCTTGATAAGCACCATGGAACATCTCTGGTTAACAGCTATTGCCAAAGAGAGAGAGAGAAATAGCATGATTACTAAGTTCAAACTAGAAGACAGAGACTGGAATTCATTGCAGAGTTGAGTGGGACAAGTTAATGGAAGGATTTGAACATGAATCACAGCTCTGTAAGGGCTGGGGCCACTGAGGGGAGCAAGTTATCAACAACTCGACCTTCTCTTACAACCTTACCTGCATGTTCATTGTTGAAAGCCACGTCTGAGATGTTATTCCTTGAGAGCAGCAGCTGTCATTAGTTTTCACGCTCTGCTTTCACATTCAGTCAACAACAGATAGAAAGACTTGCATTTATATAGCGCCTTTCATGACCTCAGGATGCCCCAAAGTGCTTTACAGCTAACAAAATACTTTTGAAATATTGTCACCATTATAAATGCAGGAAATACAGCAGCCAATTTGCACACCGTTCATTCTCACAAATGGCGATGTGATGGTGAGCAGATAATCTGTTTTCTGATGTTGGTTAAGGGATAAATATTGGCCTGGACAGCAAACTCCACTGCTGTTCTTCAAAATTATGTCATGGGATCTTTGACATCCAACTAAGATTGCAGTTTACTATTTCATACTGCAAGACAGTGTAGCACTCCCTGAGTACTGGAGTGTCATCTTTGATTCTTTTGTTTCATTCCTGGAGTGGGGCTCAACCCCCCACCCCCCTCAACCTGCTGACTTAGTCAAGATTGCTGAACTGAGCTACAACTGATACCTCCTAAGGTTTTTTTTAAGCTTGTCTGGTTTCAGTAGGAAGGAGTTACAGGATAGACTGCGTGGGATTTTCCACCCCTTTCCGCAGCATGTTTTGCAGCAGCGGAGGCAGCCATTGGCCATTGGCCATTGGCCAGCGGTGTGATCTTCTGGTCCCCCTGCTGCCAACAGGGTTTCCCGTTGTTCGGACCCTCCCGGGTCACCGTCAGTGGGACCAACTGGAAAATCCCGGCCTGCCTTTAAGGTGCAGCTCAACAGCCGCCCTCCCACTGCTTCACCAGTCCCTAACTGAAATAAAAATCAGAGATAGGGAGCAGGAGGGCAGCTGCCAGCTATACATTCATCATAACATTCACGTCTTGCTTCTTCTTCTGAAAGTAGCATTAAGAAGTAAAGGAAAAGAAAGATCAACTATATCACTCTACTACAGGTCCAACAATCATTGATTCATTCAAGCCATCACTCATCCTCATAAGCACCAACCAATGGACAAGACACTGGGGGTTTTGGTGATGCCGCAAACACATCTGGACAAATTGAATTGTGATGAAAAATAAGTGAAGGCCAAGAAAATATAAGCCCTTAGCTGAAGAGTCTGAGGAGGTAAAGAGTCCTACCTTTCAAGGAGAATCTACTTATGTTCAGGCACCTTGGACACTGTAGCACTTTCTGGCCATTTGCAATACCATCAAGGATAAATTCACAGCACTGTGAGTCTGTCTGCAATGCTAAATCAGAAATGTTTTTGTCCCTGGCCTAGCATTCCACTAATCAGCTGGTAGACACAAGAAGAGATGTTTCGACCTGCAGGCAGAGAGAAATTAGGCCCACGTGAGGCTGAATTTTATTAGGCCAGCAAGAGCTGGATAGGAAGTGGTGGGTCAAAAAATCATGAGGGAGGGCAGGGGATGCAGTGCACATTAACTTCCCGCTGCTGCGGCACTCTGCCTGTAGCAGGCAAGGTGGAGCTTGGCTCTCCCATGCAGAGCCAGTGGTGCCATTCAAGTGGCCACTGTTGCCATTTTGCCAGCTGATGGGTGTCGTCTGACACATGGGAAGACTGGCAGGTGAACCCTGGCAACCTCCCTGTAGGCCCAGTGGTGTCCATCTATTTGGGCATCCTGTGGCCAAAGGGAATCCCCCTGGTGACAATGGTCATCCTCACGGAGATACCACCCCCACGCCCTCACGAACAACTCCCCCCCCCAGCAACTCCCGACCTAACCGTGTGGGCGGCATGGTAGCACAATGGTTAGCACTGCTGCTTCACAGTGCCAGGGACCTGGGTTCGATTCCCGGCTTGGGTCACTGTCTGTGTGGAGTTTGCACATTCTCCTCGTGTCTGCGTGGGTTTCCTCCGGGTGCTCCGGTTTCCTCCCACAGTCATAAGATGTTCGGGTTAGGTTGATTGGTCATGCTAAAAATTGCCCCTTAAGAGTCCAGAGATGCATGGGCTTGAGGGATTAGCGGGTAAATATGTAGGGATATGGGGGTAGGGTCTGGGTGGGATTGTGGTCGGTGCAGACTCGATGGGCCGAATGGCCTGTTTCTGCACTGTAGGGTTTCTATGATTTCTAAATTACATTGCTTTAAGGGCAGTGTCCATTCTGCGTCTCTTGGCTCCATGCAGTCCCAGCAGTGAGCATGACTCCCTGTGGCACTATTGGGACAGAACTACTAACCCTCTTAATAGTGGGCAACCATTGGATGTGGGCTCTCATCCCCTGAAGGAATGGGAGGCCCAGTGGCAACTCATTCGCTGCAGATGAGTATAAAATCCGGCCAGTGCTCCTCTAAATTGCTGAGGAGAGATTACGCTCCCACCTTCCTGCCCATTAACAGGGCCAATCCCGATCCAAAAACTCCAACCTGCGGTATCCATGTTGAAGTTTAGTTTGGACCTATAAAGATTGGTTTACAAATTGCAACACTGAGTAGGATGATTTTACAGTTACACTGTTTAAAATATAATCCAAAAAGAGCAATTGCTACCTTAGAAAAACTAGCAGGATGAGTTCCCAAAATAATATCAGTGCCACCACTTTTAATTAGTTCAAGGTATATTGCCAAGCTCCATGAGCCAGCAAAGAGAATCATGACACATGTAAAAAACTTTGACTTTAAGTCACTGATCAATTCTAAAGTATTTGAGCTGCTCCTGTTGTGGTTATGGATATGATTCAATGAAAGAAATATATCAGCTGAGTGCAGTTGGCCTGAAAGTTTCAACTAGCTACTCCACTAGAACTCATTTTTTAAATAACGTATATTAAAACACACTGCAGGGTGAATGGCAGTGGACAGGTGCAGATGGAAGGTGACCTCCAACAGTTGCTTGGACTGCTGGAAATAGCTGGCTGCTTATACAGCTTAAGCAGCACCTTTATAATTGGCACCTTCGGCAATGGCAAATGGTCAGCATCATTTGCCCGATATAGGCAACAATCCAGAATAAACCGGAATTGGGTAAGTGGTGGGGACTGTATGTTTGATGCAGTGCAAAAATGTTCAATGGGATTTTATATATTTAGTTTTCTAAAAATAGAAATTTAGTAGTAATAAATATTATTGACGTCATTATGGTCCCTGCGTCTATTTAGAACACTTATGTATAATGCATCCCATATTGTGCAGGACATATTAAGCATACAGAAGGGATAATGATTGTCACATTAAAAAATATAGTGATTTATAGTCAGCAGCTGATCTGTGTAAAATTGTGTAGTTGATATGTTTTACAATGGTTGTGTGCAGCACAGAAAAGTTTTTGTTGTTTGAGTTGTTGATTTGACACACATTATAAATAAGAACATTGGCACAATTTATAAATACAAAATGTCTAAAAAGTATGTTGGGTCTCAGAACATGAAAGACCACGGATGGAGATGTCATCTGTTTCCAGCAATATTCCACAGGGTGATTAAAGGATTACCTGAAGGTAATGGGCAGGAATTGTTCCTTTCAGTCACAATGATGTATCAACTTGCAATCTAATCCTTGGCCAGTGCACATGAAAGTATTGTTTCAGCTATGTCCAAAGGATCTTGTCAGTGATAAATAGCATCATTAGGTAACCATCAACATCTCTATTATAACCCAGAATCACCTTTGATATGTGTACCGGAATTTTACTGCCTTGCCCCCCCGCCCCCCCCCCCCCCGCCCCGAGGCTCATAAGGTCCGTCCTGAGGCCAGCGGAGAATGCTAGTGGTAAAATTCCGGCTGTGATGTTATTTCAGAATTCTAAGTTCAAATTAAAAACAGCTTTAAGTTCATATTATATATTTCATTAAATCTTTTGATTGGGCACCTAACAGTATTTGTGTCTGCATCCGGCAGCTCAACAAAAAAATGCCTACAAAGTAATTGAAAGTGTAAGCTGATAATGGCATAGTGAGGAAAGAGGCTTCAGGAACCACAGTGAATAAGGCAAACTACAAGGTAGCTCTTCATGGCATTTAAGAATTGGTTATTAACAGCAGAACATAAGAACATAAGAACTAGGAGCAGGAGTAGGCCATCTGGCCCCCCGACCCCGTGTCGTGACTGCCTGCCCGACCACCATCCCTCCCCCCCCACCCACAACGATCGGATGCCTGACCCGCCCATGATCGCCGGCCCAATGCTTCCCCATGCAATTGGATGCCCAACACCCCCCCACGATTGCTTGCCCAATGATCAGCTGTCCAATGTCCCGAACGATTGGACGCCTGACTGCCCCCCATGGTAGCCTTGATCGCTCCCCTCCCTCCCCTCACCAATTCCTTTACAGAGTGACAGCGAGTCCCCCCCTCCCTCCCCATACCATTCGCAACTGCTGAGCTCACACGGCCTCCCTCTTCCTCCCACCAGTGACTGGCCCCCCAGTAGACCCTGCCCCAGTAGGCCCCGCCTCCTCAAGCTCTGCTCCTTTGACACTGCCCAGTGCCCAGTGGGTAGTATCAGGGTGCCC
Source organism: Mustelus asterias (assembly GCF_964213995.1). Classification (NCBI taxonomy): domain Eukaryota; kingdom Metazoa; phylum Chordata; class Chondrichthyes; order Carcharhiniformes; family Triakidae; genus Mustelus; species Mustelus asterias. The sequence continues at coordinate 81,244,063 of NC_135806.1, read as the reverse complement.
AGTTGGCAGTGCTATGGTGCCATGCTGGCACTGCCAGGGTGCCATGCTGGCACTGCCTAACGGGCACCCCCTCTTCCCCCCGCCCTCCCGGGGGGCCTCAATGGCCTCCGGTTCTACCAGCAAGGCCATCATGACTGGTCCACATTGCTGGGGATCAGTTGTGATTCTCTTCAGAGAGAACCTCTCCCGGCGAGGCCACAGAGGCAATTGAACCCAGATGATCGAGTCCCGGGTTTATTAAACCAATGCTAAATATATTCAAACCAGATTTAAATAATTTATTCAGCCTCGCACTGGAAACGGGCATGAGGCTGACCTCGCCGGATATCCGGTGTCAGTAGGATGAGAGAGGTGAGAAATCGGGCGCGAACCTGATTTCTCGGCTCTTGCGCGATCTTACTGTTCACCCCGCCCATCGGCTCGGGGTAAGATCACCCCCAGAGAGCAAAATACAAAGTGAGGGAAAAAAAGATTTGATTAAGGAAGAGAAAAAAGAGACAACAAAAAAGGAACAGTAACAACGAAAAATTAAAATTTAACATCTCTCCCAAAAATTCATCCTAAAGGAATAAAATTCCACATTTTCAGTGTCAGAGAGGTTTATTAACAGTATTAAGCAAAGATCTTTTTTTAAAAAGTACTTACAGTATTAGCTTTTAGCCCAAAATATTTGTGGCTGGTTTAATTCATATCTAGTGTACACATACAGTAGTTTCATAACATTCAATGCATGTCAATAGTGAGTTAGTGAGTGCTGTTTGTGTGAACACAAGGGATGAAATGGCGCAGTGCCACTAAGAGAGCAATGTTTGAATTTTCACATTGCACTGCCCCTTTGCACTTCTTTGTTGCTGAACGATTTGCACATAAATAGTGAGCACTCTTTGCTTTTTGAATACTTCGACTGCAAATTCTGGCCCATCGTAATTCTGGAAATATCTATGTAGTTATTTGTGGTGCAGAGAATCTCAGCTGAACTCATCATCCCATAATGACACTAACATTGATTAAATATTGATTTTGGAGCCAGGCAGCAATATTTGTGGCTCAACAAAGCGCAGCAGACTCAGCAGCAATACTCAAGGTTTTTATTTCCCTCCTTACTTCGATAGTATACTTCAATATACCTTCCAGAAAATTACACAAATTCCTTTACAGCTATAGGCTGGAATTCTCTGATGTCATACACTCCGCCACCGCTTTCAGTGAGAACGGAGAATTTGACGCTCAACCAAACCGGGACCGGAGAATCCCAGCTGAGGGCGAGGTCAGAGAATTTCAGTCAGAATATTTATGGGATATAAATTGAATAGCCCTCAAAGGGTGCAGGAATTGCAATGCAAAGTTAGCCCACACCTTGTTGAAAATCTATGTGACCCATCGAGACAGATTTTTTGCCCTTCGCAATATATTGGAAATACGGTCCTCACCCTGCTCAGAGATTTCCATTGTGGCTGCAGCAGGTGGGGCGGGGAGGGTGGAGGGGGCGGGGTGGGGGGGGGGGGGTTCCAGTCAGGATGTCCTTCATGACACATTGTTCCCCACTTAGATTCAGTTGGGAGAGTTGTGAGTTCTTCTTCTCCTCCTCCCCCGCCCCGTTCCAGCAGCCTGACTGCTCTGTACCACATTATTCATTCTCCTTGTCATGCCAAAGAAGAATTTCTACTCGTTCCCCCAGGTTTAGAAACAACTGCTTTGTGCAAAAATTTGAAATTATAGAATCCTACAGTGCAGAAGGAGGCCATTCGGCCCATTGAGTCTGCACTGACCACAATACAACCAAGGCCCTATCCCCATAACCCCATGCATCTACCCTAGCTAGTCCCCCTGACACTAAGGGGCAATTTAGCACGGCCAATCTACCTAACCTGCACATCCACAATACTTATGGACTTCTGACTGAGAAGCCTCTTTTACAGAACTCTTAATGAAAATTAGTTAGATCATTCAAAGCCAGGTTAAAAATGCTCGCTCTATCCAATTGTACATGCAAATTGCCACTGGTGGAGGAATTCAAGTTGTATATTTATGGGATCAGTTGCCAAAAACAACAACAGCTTGCATTTTTATATTACCTTTAACATACATTAAAATATCCAAAAGCACCACACAGGAACATTACAAACAAAATTTGACACTGAGCCACATAAGGCGATATTAGGACAGATGGTGATAGATTTTCAGGAGTGTCTGAAAGGAGAGCGAAAGAGACGGAAAATGACTGGCCTGGATGGGGTATCTGGACGAGCACTCAGATCCTGACCGGACCAGCTGGTGGAGGTATTCACAGACATCTTCAACCTCTCTTTACACCAATCTAAGGTCCCTATCTGCTTCAAGAAGATGACCAACATCCTTGTACAAAGAAAAGCCAGGCAGCATGCCTTAATGACTATCGTCCAGTCGCTCTGACATCCATCATTATGAAGTGCTTCGAAAGGTTAGTCATGGCACAAATCAATTCTGGCCTCCCAGCTTCCCTGGGTCCACTACAGTTCGCCTACTGCCGCAACAGGTCCACAGCAGATGCCATCTCCCTGGCTCTGCACTGAACATTGGAACATCTAGAGAATAAAGGCACCTATGTCAGACTCCTATTTATTGACTACAGCTCAGCCTTCAACACCATTATTCCCACAAAATTAATCTCCAAATTCCATGGCCTGGGCTTGGCTTCTCCCTCTGTGACTGGATTCTAGACTTCCTAACCCACAAACCACAATCAGTAAGGATAGGCAACAACACCTCCTCCACGATCATCCTCAACACCAGTGCCCCACAAGGTTGTGTTCTCAGCCCCCTTCTATACTCCTTATACACCTATGACTGTGTGGCCAAATTCCCCTCCAACTCGATTTTCAAGTTTGCTGACGACACCACGTAGTGGGTCGGATCTCAAACAATGACGAGACAGAGTACAGGAATGAGATAGCGAATCTGGTGAACTGGTGCGATGACAATAATCTCTCTCTCAATGTCAACAAAACGAAGGAGATTGTCATCGACTTCAGGAAGTATAGTGGAGGACATGCCCCTGTCTACATCAACAGGGATGACGTGGAAGTGGTCGCGAGCTTCAAGTTTCCAGGTGTCCGGATCACCAACAACCGATTCTGGTCCCTCCACTCTGACGCTACAGTTAAAAAAGCCTACAAATGCCTCTACTTTCTCAGGAGGCTAGGAAATTTGGCATGTCCGCTACTACTCTCATCAACTTTTACAGATGCACCATAGAAAATATTTTTTCTGTTGTATCACAGCTTGGTATGGCTCCTGCTCTGTCCAAGACTGCAAGAAACTACAAAGAGTCATGACCGAAGCCCAATCCATCATGCAAACCAGCCTCCCATCCATTGACTCTGTCTACACTTCCTGCTGCCTCGGAAAAGCAGCCAGCATAATCAAGGACCCCACGTACCCCAGACATACTTTCTTCCATAAGACCATAAGAAACAGGAGCAGAATTAAGCCACTCGGCCCATCGAATTCACTCTGCCATTCAATCATGGCTGATACTTTTTTCATCCCCATTGTCCTGCCTTTTCTCCGTAACCCCTGATCCCTTTATTAATCAAGAACCTATCTATCTCTGTCCACCTTCTTCCGTCGGGAAAAAGATACAAAATTCTGAGGTCACGTACAACCAACTCAAGAACAGTTTATTCCCTGCTGCTATCAGACTTTTGAATGGACCTACCTTGTAGTAAGTTGATCTTTCTCTACACCCTAGCTATGACTGTAACACTACATTCTGCACCCTCTCCTTTCTTTCTCTATGTGGGGTGCACGGTGGTACAGTGGTTAGCATTGTTGCCTCACAGTGCCAGGGACCTGGGTTAGATTCCCGGCTTGGGTCACTGTCTGTATGGAGTTTGCACGTTCCCCTTGTGTCTGTGTGGGTTTCCTCCGGGTGCTCCGGTTTCCCCCACAGTCCGAAATACATGCTGGTTAGGTACATTGGCCATGCTAAATTCTCCCTCAGTGTACCCGAAAAGGCGCCGGAGTGTGGCGACTAGGGGATTTTCACAGTAACTTCATTGCAATATGAATGTAAGCCTACTTGTGACCAATAAATAAACTTTACTATGAACGGTACGCTTTGTCTATATAGTGCACAAGCAGCAGCAACACTATTCACTGTATAATAATACATGTGACAATAATACTAGGATGCTAATGGGACTTGATGGTTTGAGTTATAAGGAGAGGCTGGATAGACTGGGACTTTTTTCTCTGGAGTGTGGGAGGCTGAGGGGTGACCTTATAGAGGTCTATAAAATAATGAGGGGCATAGATCAGCTAGAAAGTCAATATCTTTTCCCAAAGGTAGGGGAGTCTAAAACTAGAGGGCATAGGTTTAAGGTGAGCGGGGAGAGATACAAAAGTGTCCAGAGGGGCACTTTTTTCATACAGAGGGTGGTGAGTGTCTGGAACAAGCTGCCAGAGGTAGTAGTTGAGGCGGGTACAATTTTGTCTTTTAAAAAGCATTTAGGCAGTTACATGGGTAAGATGGGTATAGAGGGATATGGATCAAATGTGGGCAATTAGGGTTACCTTAGGGGTTTAAAAAAATAGGCGACAAGGAGAAGTTGGGCCGAAGGGCCTGTTTCGGTGCTGTAAACCTCTATCACTCTATGACTCTAATAAATCAAATGAAATCAGGAAAAGAAGCAAAGAGAAACAAAGAGGGAAATCCAGAGCTTTGTGTCTCGCCAGCGGAGAGAGCTGAAAACAAGTGCAATACTGCTCACCCACTCACAGCCCCATTTCAAAATGTTATCTGGCAGGTCTTGGGCGTCACTGATGCAGCCACAGTTCCCTCCCACATTTCCCACTACAAATTGGTCCCCAAGTCAAGCGTTTCTATTTCTTGGCCCTCCATCAGCACTTGGCATAAAGTTGCTGCAAGTAATTTGTCCTCATCTATTATATCTCACTGACAGGAAAGAGATTTTTTTAAGTTTCAGATTTTTAAAGTGTCAAACCTGGGGTTTCATTCCTGGAAGGGGCGGGATTTGTCTTTAACACCCTGGTCAGAACTTAATGGGGCCCCCGGGTGTGAGGTAGGAGATAGTTGCAGAATCAGGAGAGGGGGCAGGGTGCCCATTGTTATGCTGCCAGCACGGATTTCTCTCAGCAGTGGGAAAGTGGATGATAGCCTCCCAGCCCAAAAGCCAATTAAGGCCTTTAAGAAGCCAATTAAGTGTCACTTAAAGGCCTCTTCCTGCCACCATCAACAATCTGCCACCAGCTAAGAGCCCCTCCCAATAAAATCACCCAATAAAATCTGGGGGCTACCCTGCAAGCTTGGGAATGGGGGGCTCCTTATTGGGCACTCCTTAGCCCACAGAGGGCCCCCTACCCTCACCCCCCCATACCCTCACTGCCCCCCTATCCTCACCACACACCACTACACCCATCCCTCCATGCACCCCTGCATGGGCCTGGCTTACTGAACCAGCAACCTTGACCTCACTTACCTCAGTCCTAGAGTGGTACGCATGATGCTGCTCCAGACCTGGGTGCAGGCCCAATGCTCCTGGTGGCACTGCTCAGACTGAAAAGCTGTGGACCCTCTGATTGGCCAGCAGCTCCTCGAGGTGGAATCTCATCCATTAAGGGAGAGCTGCTGGCCATTCCCTGCAATGATGTGGAGATGCCGGCGTTGGACTGGGGTGAACACAGTAAGAGCATTCCCTGCAATGCCAGGAAGTTAATTGCCTATTGCCACAGAATAGGATGGGGGCTCCCGGAAATGGTAGAGTAACCTGCCTTGAGGGCCACCGCTGTCTTAACAAAATTCAGCCCCATGTGTCACTGGTGCAAGCTGTCCCAGTTACATTATGTAGCTTTAGCCATTATTTCTGGTTTCATTTCTGGAGGAAGGGACTGGCTGTGCCAGCATTGTGCTAAAGGCCCTCTACTTGTGTCTCCTCTGCTTGACCATATGAACATCAGCGGAGTCAAGTTCGCCCCATCCTAGTACTTGATGTATTCCCATAGATCTTCTGGGCCAAAAAAGTAAATTTAAATCTAGCTGTGCAAATTGTTTATTTTAATCTTTAAACAAATCTTTGCAATGTATTAGAGAAAATGCGTTACAGCCCTTGAAAATGAATTTACAGATGTTCAAAATCAAACCCAACATCAGCACTCACATAGAACTGATGAAAATACGATATGACAATAAGGGAATGCTGCCTAACAGTGCACAGAACATACACATTGTCAATGTCAATGCCAAGATGGTGACCCTTGCCAACATTTCACTTCCTCCTTTTGGCTGTGAGTTTGATCTATTTCCTATTGGACATCCAGCTAACCCTGTCAAAATTGTATAAAACTGAACAAGGAGCAGTTTGTTACTTTAGAATGCTATGATAAACTTATTAAAAATTCAAATACTATAGGATTTCCTTGGGAGGCAGATGATACACAATGGTGCGTGCTTTCAGCTTTTGGTTCCAGCATGGGGGCAGTTATTTTTTATGTGTTTTTTAATGCTGGTGTTTTGCTATGTTTCCTGGTCGAAGCAATTGCTTGTCACTTTATCATTCTTGTCAGAAATCTGGCCAATCCTTATGTACCTTTAATTGGACTAGTTTAGTTTAACAGCCACTTAATGTACATATATGCCACTGACTGTTAAACCAACTGCAGACAACAGAACTCCAGAGCTGCGAAACCTCAGCTGTACACCACAAAGCTTAATTCATATCTGTATCATTGTCCAACCTAATCTCACAGTATAGTCACAGAGGAAGAAAGCCATTCAGCCCAAATTAGTCCATTCATCCTAAAAGTTCTTACAATGAACCTAACATTGAACACATGAAGGGAGTTTTAACTTTTTTGACCTGCAGAGGGGTAAAGCACAGATAAACCAGGGACCCCCTCCCCTAACACCAATGGGTGATTCCAATCCCAGTGCAGAAGGCGGATCTTGAGATCTGAACCCGGGCAGACAGGAACCAAAGGCTTAAGTGCAAGAAGATTAGAGGCCTCAGAAGAGGCTGGAGTGGGAGAGATTTGGGGAGATTGGAAGTGTTGTGAGGGTCACGTGCAAATCATGTGACCTTGTCATTCAAGCTACAGTCAGTAACAAGTGTCAGGAAAAAACATATTAAATATGGATATTCAACTATGTAGCGCCAGATATAGCGCTTGGGGTGAATGGGATTAAAGATTATGGGGAGAAAGCAGGATCAGGCTATTGATTTGGATGATCAGCCATGGCCGTGATGAATGGTGGAGCAGGATCGAGGGGCCAAATGGCCTCCTCCTGCTCCTATCTTCTATGTTTCTATCAGTGCAAGTAAGTAGAAGTAATGAGGATTGTGACAGAGTAGGACAATTTCTGCTCGCAGTGCAATGCTGCATGTTCTGGCATGGTTCCATCTCACTCTCTTGAACATCCTTCTTGCTTTCAGCTTCTCTAGGGATACAAGGATTGAGAAATGCTTTGAGTTTCCTGAGATCCAATCTTTATTTTCTGTTTGATTTGAGGGTCTCCCCAAAGTTAAGTCGCAAATTAAAGAAATAATTCATTTTGGAACTTTGACCATAGGAGATAGTAGTAGAGGTGGGTACAACTTTGTCTTTTAAAAAGCATTTAGACAGTTACATGGGTAAGATTGGTACAGAAGGATATGGGCCAAACTCTGGTAATTGGGACTAGCTTAATGGCAAAAACTGGGCGGCATGGTTGGGTTGGGCTGAAGGTCCTGTTTCCATGCTGTAACCCTCTATGACCTCTATAGAACCTATTTATCTTAATCCCATTGTCCAGCACTTGGCCTTTAACCTTACTATGGTATTTCAAGTATTCATCTAAATGCCTCTTAAAGGTTATGAAGGTTCCAGAACCTACCACCCTGTCAGACTCTCACCACCCTCTGGATGAAAATGTTTTTCCTCAAATCCCCCAAAATCTCCTGCCCTTTCCCTTAAATCTATACCCCTCTGGTTATTAAGCCCTCTATATTTGTTGTTAAGAAGGCATATGGTGTCTTGGCGTTTATTGGTAGGGGGATTGAATTTAGGAGTCGTAGCGTTATGTTGCAACTGTACACAACTCTGGTGCGGCCGCACTTGGAGTACTGTGTGCAGTTCTGGTCCCCACATTACAGGAAGGATGTGGAGGCTTTGGAGAGGGTGCAGAGGAGGTTTACCAGGATGTTGCCTGGTATGGAGGGGAGATCCTATGAGGAGAGGCTGAGGGATTTGGGATTGTTTTCGCTGGAAAGGCGGCGGCTAAGAGGGGATCTTATTGAAACATATAAGATGATTAGAGGTTTAGATAGGGTGGATAGTGATAGCCTTTTTCCTCTGATGGAGAAATCCAGCACGAGGGGGCATGGCTTTAAATTGAGGGGGGGTAGTTATAGAACCGATGTCAGGGGTAGGTTCTTTACCCAGAGGGTGGTGAGGGATTGGAATGCCCTGCCAGCATCAGTAGTAAATGCGCCTAGTTTGGGGGCGTTTAAGAGATTCGTAGATAGGTTCATGGACGAAAAGAAATTGGTTTAGGTTGGAGGGTCACAGTTTTTTTTTAACTGGTCGGTGCAACATCGTGGGCCGAAGGGCCTGTTCTGCGCTGTAATGTTCTATAGGGGGAAAAGTTCCTTCCTATCTACCATATTTATATACCTCATAATTTTATACACCTCGACCAGGACCCCCTCAGCCTTTATATAAAAGCAAAATACTACGGATGTTGGAATCTGAAAATGGTGGAAAATCTCAGCAGGTCTGACAGCATCTGTGGGGAGAGAATAGAGCCAATGTTTTGAGTCCAGATGACCCTTTGTTGGCTCTATTCTCCCCCCTCAGCCTTTCCTGCTCTAAGGAGAACAACCCCAGCCTAACCAACCTCTCTTCATAACTGAAATGCTCCAGCCCGGGCAACACCCTGGTGAATCTCCTCTGCACTCTTTCTAATGCAATCACATTCTTCCTATGGTTACAGTACTCCAACTAATGAATGTTTTATACAGCTCCATCATAACCTCCCTGCTCTGATATTCTATGTTATATGTAGCACTTGCAAAGCGAGGAGACAAATATCCATGAACTAGCCAGCATAGGGATTTAAGCTCATGCCATTAGCATCATTCTCCATCACACCCTAGCTATCTAGCAAATTAAGCTAATTGACCCTCAACCTCCATCATATTATTGCATTGATTAGATTGATTGACAGTGTATAAAGGTCAGAACTTGGGACTTACATCACCGACCTGAAATGTCAACTCAGTTTTTCTCTCTACAGATGCTGCCAGGCTTGCTGAATATTTCCAGCATGTTCTGTATTTATTTCAGATTTGCAGCATCTGAAGTATTTGATTTTTGAACAAGCTGTTTTTGTGTTGTTGATAGTATCCACAAGTAAACAGGTTGGAGATTAAATAGTATTGGAACCTTAAGCATTCTGTAACATAAAGGTTTTATTTGTCAATTCACAAAATAATTAAGAAAAATACTGCAATCAAAAAGACTCAAATCTTGAAATCCCTGTAGCTGTTCAGGTTATTACACCATCACCACATGTCTTATCAATAAAATGCATGCATTGCGTATACAGGATATGTGTAATTGCGCTGTGTGAGTTGATATTAAACCTACCGCTGCCACTCCCTCACTGTATTGTTACACATTCTGCTCACAGCATTCTAACACAAATGACTCAGTGATGACCTGCTGCTAATTTGTTTCCTTTGAATGGTACAAAAGGTCAATAAATCCCATGCAGACTGTTTTCCTCATAAACCAGATCAATCTCTGTCTTTCCTCTGTGCAGCGGTAGATAATGAAGAACTGGTTCCAACAGAAAATGGGATTTCAAGATAGCTAATGATGATATACTGTAATTTTTAAAGCATTACAAGGCTTTAAATGGTGACGGAGAAAGCCATTCAACCTATCTCCATTCATTCATCTCGAGGTAATCCTCAAGTCTCAGCTCTGCTGACACCACACCCTTACCTTGCTGCACTGTGATACCCAATTGTTCTTTAAATGATTGCAGGGTTTTGGCCTTACTTATATGTGGAAGTTTGTTCCACATGTTGGCCACGCATGGTGTACAGAATTTATTGATATCAGTCCTAAATTTACTCTTATTTATTTGAACCCTTGTTCTACTCCCACAATTTATTTTAAAGTAATATTCAGCATTAACTATGCTGAATATTACTTTAATTTAATGTAATTTAAAATTAGCACTCAAAGACCTCCTTTCCAGACTGATGCCAACATTCTTCCAATCTTTCTTATAATCCAGACTTGTAGATTTGAGCCTTCTGGTTCTTCCCTGTTTTCCACCCGCACTTTAATGTCTGTGTCTTGGTCCTTTGTGTCCCCAGTATTCAAGGTGCAACCTTACCAAACCACTTAAATTTTGATTACTATCCCACTGACTATGTAGACCTTCTGGCCATAAAGTGCAAAATCCTATTTGTTTTGTTGAACACTGTGCTGCATTAGTTGAACTTGTTTAGCATCAATTCCATTAAGACATTTAAATGGTTTTAAAGTTTTTAATATGCCAGGTATGGTAGCATAATTATGTTGATGGACTAGTAATCAACAGCTTGGATGAATGATCTGGAGTTACAAGTTCAAATCTCACCAGCAGATGGGGAATTTAATTCAGTTAGTTCAATGCATCTGGAATAAAAAGCAAGTATCAGTAATGGTGGCCATGGAACTATTGGATTTTCATAAAAGCCCAGTTGGTTCCTTCCCTTAGGGAAGGCAATCTGTCAACTTTGTCATGTCTGGTATGTGACACCAGACTCATAGCAATGCGCTTGACTCTCAATTGCCCTGTGAAATAGCCAAGTAAGTTGTTTAATTGTATCAAACAACTATCAAACCATAATAACAGTAATTCAAGTCTGATCATCCATAATTGGCCTAGAAGCAAGAAAGGCACATTCAGCCCATTCAACACTGGGGAGGGAGTCCTCACCATTCAGTCTGGGCCTCATGAAGTCTCATTGTGTCAGGTCAAACATGAACAAGGAATATACACATACTAAATAGAAGAAACAATATGCTACAGACAGGGCTAAACAATGCTACAATCAACTGATCAAGTCAAAGCTTTGTAGTCCTGCTGCAAACAGTCATAAATGGTGATGAACAATTAAACAACTCATGAGATGGGCATCCTTCCTCAATGATGGAACAGGAGTGTAAAATACAAGGCTGAAAGGTTTTCAAATATTTTTGGTCAGAAGTTTTGACTGTATAATCCATTTTGGCCTTTTAGAATTATAGAATCCTACAGTCCAGGAGGAGGTCATTTGGCCCATTGAGCCTGCACCGACAACATTCCTACCCAGGCCCTATCCCTGAGTATTTACCCTGCTAAAACCCCTGACACAAAGGGGCATTTTACCATGGCCAATCAATCTAACTTGCACATCTTTGGACTGTGGGAGGAAACCAGAGCACCCGGAAGAAACCCGCAGAAACACAGGGAGGACGTGCAAATTCCACACAGGCACTGACCAAGGCCGGAATTGAATCTGAGTCCCTCGTGCTGTGAGGCAGTAGTGCCCACAACTGTGCCACCGTGCCGCTCTTTATGACACCTCCACCATCACAGATGCCAATCTTCAGCTAATTCAATTCACTCCGTGTGATATCAAGCCACATTTTGCTAGATGTTCTTGCAGCGTCACCATAAGACCATCAGACATGGGAGCAGAATTGGGTCACTCAGCCCATCGAGTCTGCTCCGCCATTCAATCATGGCTGATATCTTTCTCATCCCCATTCTTAATCAAGAACCTATCTATCTCGGTCTTAAAGACACTCAATGACTTGGCTTCCACAGCCTTCTGCGGCAAAGAGTTCCACAGATTCACCACTCTCTGGCTGAAGAAATTCCTCCTCATCTCAGTTTTAAAGGATCGTCCCTTTAGTCACAACCTTCATTTGCAATGTTCATGAAACCATTTCAATGTTATAAAAGAGAAAGATGCAGAAACAGCTGCAGCACACATTGCTGTTTTATTCTTCAGTATGTGGAGATAACTCAGGGTGTAATTACTGAGAAACAAGCAGATTTTGGTTTAAGTGCATCAGCTACTTCGAAAAAGATGTATACTGCCAGGAAAAGAAAACCCAACAGCTGGGATTGGTTTTCCTGTGCAATAGCACCACTGCTCACTTCAGGGATTGAGTTTTATTGTTCCTGCAGGAGAGGGCCAGGAGGCAGGGGAGGGGATTGCAACATTGTGAGGAGGGTAGAGAGCGAATTACCACTTGAATAGCCAATTAGTGGACACTTCCCGCTAGCATTTTATCAATGGTGGGTGGATGCTGTACCACGTGGGGAGACTCTGGTAAATCTGGCAGCTTGCTTGTGGGCTCAGGAAGGCAGGGTCTTTCTAATCATATACTCTGTGAACCTCTGCAGACCCCCCGCCCCACCCCCCACCCCCCCACCCTGAGCAACTTGCCTACCTCCACCACAGCCACCTGACTGACTCCCAAGATCCCCGACTCCACTTACCTCTCCGAGAGGGCAGGGTTCATAGATGAGTCTCTCAGCTGGATGCAGTGCCAGCAGTGGCCATCACTCCCGGTGATGCTGTTGGAACTGAAGAACTGCCAACACTCCAATTGACTGGCAGCTCTTGGAGTCAGGTTCTCATCCTTTAAATGGACAAGATCTCCGATGCCAGGTCATAAGCTGCATGATAGGCAGAAAATCTGGCCAGGGTCCCCCAAACAGCACAGGTGATGTTGCCCTCAGCTTTCAGGCCCTTCTTCTGGGCCACCACCCCAGGCAAAATCCAGCTCCAAGTGTGCAGTAAAGTGCATTGTGATTGAGAAACAAACCCACTTGCACTATATAATGCTGCACAACATCTGAAGTACATTATAGAATTCCTATTATTATGCAGCTAATGCATGTAGCCATTTTTTCCCCATGGAGAGGTGCTGCAAACAGCTATGAGGTGAATGACTGGTTAATCTATTTTTGATGGTATTGGTTGTGGGAGAACTGCCCACAGAAAATTATATTGGTCACACAAAATCCAAGCGTGCTCTTTTTAAATGCATGTGCGATGCTGCTACATGAAGCAATTTTCTTTTCTCTTAGCTGTAAGCATTAACAGACTGAACTCACTTACAATTGTAGCTGGGAGTAAATCAGTGAAAGGGACTATTTCAGTGTCAACATGCTTCTCTTCTGAAAGGCAACTAGTAGCAATTAACACAGTTTGTGTAAAATTATTTAGACTCGACTTTAAATGGATAAGGTGCATTTGATATCTGCTCAGAATCTGGATTAAGATCAGAGCAAAGAACCAAAGAATACTTAAAATAAAATTAATGTGGGGGACACTGAGGAAAATGCATGGACTGACAAGGAGACTACAATAAAACCCATGGTGTTCTGATGGAGAAACAATGCATCAGCCACAAAGTATCCCCGCTCCCTCGCCAACCCACCCCCTTCTACCAACATCAAAGTTCCCTGCATGGTTGATTAAGGCGTATTATCATTAATATGAAGCCTATCAGTTTTGCTCATATGATGCAATATATCTGTACACTGGAAAGCAGAGCTAAGGAGCAGGAGCGCTGAGTTCATGAAATGTTAACATTGCATTATGAATAATCACATATGAACAAACACATGACAGTATCAGAACTGCCAAAATTTGTTGTTAGTCTTTGACATCAGGCTTTGTTTCTTTTTAATTCATGGGATTTGAGCATCGCTTGTAAGGCCAGCATTTATTGCTCATCCCTAATTGCTGTTGAGAAGTTAATAAGCCACCTTTTTGAATACAGCTGAGCAACATACTAGGCAAATTCAGAGGGCAATTGTCAGTCAAAAACATTGCCCTGTATCTGAAATTACTTAAAAGCCTAATTGTCCTAAAGGACATTACTGACTCAGATGGATTTTTATGATGATCCTGTAATTTCATGGTCACCTCTTACTGATAGTAGCTTTTTTACTGCAGATTTTATTCAATTCATTGAATTTGAATTTCCTGATTGCTTTGGTGGGACTTGAACTCACATCTCTAAAGCATTAATTCAGACCTCAAGAATAATAGAACTGGAACATAATCACAATACCACTGTGCCCATAATTGCTATTGCATGTGTTTGGGTCCAGGACCAGAACCCCAAGGTATATCATGAAGCCAGACTAGACTCCAACAATTTTTCTATTTTGGCAAAAATGTGAGGAGAGGATGCTTCACTCTCGGAGTAATTCCACTGACAAATTAGGGATTTTAAAAATAAAAACAAGCTTTATTCATAACACAGTTTCAGCATAACTCTAACAAAATGAAACGGTTTAAATCTTAACAGTTGGCCAATCTTTAAACAGGAAAAGGAACAACTCTAATTTCTAACTTATCATTATTTCAATAACAAATAAGCAACATTATGCCTAGACTTAAAACTTACTGTAAATATGGTTAGCAATCACCTATATACTTGCTACACTGAGTGTATGCAGCCTTGGAGTCTTCAGAGTGATATAGAGCTTTCAAAAGCCTGCACAATTCTCCTAACTTCAACCAGAACAGCCAAACTCCAACTCCTTTCTTTGCAAAAGCCTATTTCTCTCCCTGCATAAAATTCAGGACTGCATATAAACCACAATGTCATCTGACCCTGCCAATACTCTCATCTGAAATCCCAAGGGAACTTAAGTAAACAAAGGTCCATTAATTCCACTTAACATAACCACTTATGAGGTTGAAATGATTAATTATGATGCTCTCCCAGCATCTAAGCTGTATTCCTGTAGAAAAAAGCTGAACGTTAAACCTTCTCCTAAATCATAAAAAACATACTATATATATAATATATACGTATCATTTTCACAGTTTCACCACACATGCTTGAATTTTATTTTCTCATACAATATAGGGCTTGAAAGTGTGAGGTTATACATGTCCAAATTGATCTTATTAAACTGAGCACAGGAGTCAGTTACTGCGGCTGGAATTATCTACCTCATCATGGTTGGCTGCCCTGTGCTGAATGCAGCAAGCCATTCAAACATCCATTGACTTTAGCTCAACCGGAAGAATCCATCAACAGGAGGGGATGGAATATTTCAACCTCCTTCTGCAAGTTCAAGAATACTTGTATACTTAGTCACTTCCTTAATACTTGCACTAATCTTCTAATATTTTGATCTGAACCAATTAAAACAAAATGCAATCAAGTCACTGTTGTGGTCTCTTAAGGTCTGCTGCCACTATATATGTTGAATGTTTTGATGCAGGCTTCAAGGGATCCGTCTCAATGCTATCTATGGTAAGCAAGATATTGAGAATGATGGAGGTTCTGGTTGAACACAATAACATAGAGTTTATTACTAGCAACAATTATATGCAGTTCTGCACAGTCCTTGGTTTAGCCTGCGTCCTAAAGGTTACATAGGCTGATTACTTGATTATATGCCTGACTTATAAGGGTACATGAAGTCTTACTGATACAGAATCATAGAATCATAGAAACCCTACAGTGCAGAAGGAGGCCATTCGGCCCATCAAGTCTGCACCGACCACAATCCCACCCAGGCCCTCCCCCCACATATTTTACCCGCTAATCTACACATCCCAGGACTCTAAGGAGCAATTTTTTAACCTGGCCAATCAACCTAACCCGCACATCTTTGGACTGTGGGAGGAAACCGGAGCACCCAGAGGAAACCCACGCAGACACGAGGAGAATGTGCAAACTCCACACAGACAGTGACCCAAGCCGGAATCGAACCCGGGACCCTGGAGCTGTGAAGCAGCAGTGCTAACCACTGTGCTACCGTGCCGCCCAATTGGTTCAGTGTCACAAATAGTAGTGAACATCTTCAGTAGAGATCACAAGTAATAGTGAGCATAATACGGAGGCAGTACCTTTTATCCTCCCATCTTACATGTGATGACATCAGAGTAATGTCACTATGCAGCTTCTTAAAGGTACATCTCATTGTCTGCAACAACATGCTTACAATACCACAACAGTCACCAAAACTAAATGATAATGTCAAGTTCATTCCATACAAGGTTATTATCTCAACAGCAGTTGGGTAGTTCAACACAAGCTTGAGGAACAACACCTCATCTTCCAATTAGACACTTTACAGCCTTCTAGATTCAACACTGGGTTCAACAACTTTAAATCATTTCCTCCATTTGGTATTTTTCCTTTAGTACCTATCTGTATCTTGTTCTCATGCTTTGCACTCAGATAGTACTATCCTTTATACTGCTATTAACACCTACTCTGAACCAATGCTTTGTTCCTTTACTGCCACCCAATACCTCTTTGCCTTTTGCTCAATTGCACCTTTGTCATTTAATCTCCCCTGTCCCTACTCTATCCTTGAGCATCCCTTTTGTTCTACCTGAACTTCCCCCATTTTCAACAGCATAAACCTCATCACATTTCTGCCCCTCTTCCATTCTAAAGAAGAGTCATATTAGATTGGAAACATTAACTTTGTTTTTATCTCCACAGGTGTAACCAGACATGCTGAGTTTTTCCAGCACATTCTGTTTTTATTTCAGATCTCCAGGACCTGTATAGTATTTTGCCTTTATTTATGTAGGTATGTTCCAATGATTTTAGATCTGTACAGCAGTTGTGATGCCATTGATCTCACAGTAAGTGGAGAGAACAAACATGTGTTCTTGAGAATACTTGGAAAATTAGAGAAAAAAAGATCAACCACTATTTAGTTGATTCTCTGTGTGCTGAGGAGGTACAGTCATCAAGTAGGCAGGTCAAGTGGATAACTATTGGCAGAGAAAGGTATTGAGGAATAGTATTTGTTTGAACTTATAGATTGTGCAGATAAATTGTTGATGATTTCTTCCAGTTATTCTATCCCCACTTCAACAATCAATACAACAGTATCACCCACAGGACTGTAAACAGCAAACCTTTGAAAACCAAATAAAAAGATAAACTCTGAATTTCATTGTGGGTTCCTTCAAATTCCTGCTATATATCAGCAACAGACCATTCAGATGAGAGGATCTGAATTCTGAAAGTAGATTCTTTCAACGTTCTTTGATCTCTCTTATACACTGCATCTATATTCAAGAAACTAGACAAACAGCTTCATCCAGAGAGGGAGGGAAAGAGAAAAAGGAGAGGTTTTGGATCCAACTCAGAAAGTCAAAATAAGCCAAAATGGGTAATTTCCCTGTTGTTCTACTTCCACTGTGCTGCACAAGTCAACCCTTTACAACATAGCTATCAGCCCCCTTTAATGTTGAAGGAATTATCACTGGACTATTAATCCAGAAACTCAGCCAATGTTCAGGGGACAAAAACAGAAAATGCTGGAAAATCTCAGCAAGTCTGACAGCATCTATGGAGAGAGAATCGAGTCTGGATGGCCCTTCATCAGTTCAGGGGACCCGGGTTCGAATTCCCGCCACGGCAGATGGTGGAATTTGAATTCAATAAAAAATATCTGGAATTAAGAATTTACTGATGACCATGAAGCCATTGTTGATTATCGGGAAAACCCATTTGGTTCACTCATGTCCGCTTAGGGAAGGAAATCTGCCATCCTTACCTGGTCTGGTCTACATGTGACTCCAGGGGCACAGCAACATGGTTGACTCTCAACTGCCCTCTGAACAAGGGCAGCTAGGGATGAGCAATAAATGCTGGCCAGCCAGCAACACCCATGTCCCGTGAATGAATAAAATAAAAATTCTGGGGCCGTGATTCTCCAAACTCATTCACCCCACCACCGCTGCCAGCAAGAACAGAGAATTTGATGCTCAGTCAAAACTCCATTCACTGCAGCGGGACTGGAGAATCCCAGCAATGGGTAAGGTTGGAGAATCCCAGCCACAAAAAAACCTGATGAGTATTATGAATCAAGGCAAACTTCATGAGTTTGTAACTCACAAGTCTTCAGGGAACAATGATGGCATTCTAATTAAATGTTTATTTTACATCTATTTATGGCACATTTGTAAATCCATATTGGGCACATCGAAGCAAGTTACCTGGCTTTCCAGCTCAATCCTCCATTTATCTCAATAAGAAACACTTTCCCCACAATATGAACATGCCCACCAATCAAAATGAACTTCAGGTAGCTTTATCAAAACTTCAGGCCGTCTGTTAGGATCTCCACTAAATTTGCCTTATAAAATAACCCAGAAGCCTTGTCATTAATCAGAGCAGACACTTCCAGTCATGGTTGTTTTTAACTCAATCAGATAGTTTGTAAAGTTCATGGAGAATACTAGGATTTAGCCAATAGTCATCACAATGAACCTCAGGACAAGTAGACGATGGAGGGCTTTTGCCAATACTTCTGGGTCAGAGATTCTTTTAGTTATTATAAATGTAGTAATGTTTGAAGATACTTAGGTGATGATAAAACCAGCAATTAAAGAATAAATGTCAATTAACCTAAATGAAATAAAGTATTAGTTTTTTAAATTCATTCGTGGGATGTGGGATGTCACTTGGTGGGACAGCATTTATTACCCAAAGCTAATTGCCCTCGAACTGAGTGACTTGCAAGATCATTTCAAGTGTTCAACAGTCTGGAGTCACATATAGGCTAGACCAGGTAAGGATAACAGATTTCCTTTCCTAAAGGATTTTAGTGAACTAAATGGCTTTTAACGACAATTGACAATGGTTTTGTGGTCATCATTAAACTTTTAATTCTAGATCTTTATTGAATTCAAATTCCATCATTTGCCATGGTGGGATTTGAACCAGGGTCCCCAGGGCATTACCCTGGGTCTCTCGATTACTAATCCAGTGACCATACCACTATGTCATCACTTCCATGTGACTGGGAGTGTGAAGGTAATAGAGGATCGGATTGTGCAAGGCAGTTATTGTGTGTTAAGGAATTGTGTAGCCTTTGTGTAGGATATGGAGTTGTCGATACCCTTAAACAGGGAGGATTGTGAGGGATTAGTCATGTGAGTGTCGCTTTAAGGGAGTGAAGAAAATGCCAGGGGTTGACAGTGAAGAAAAGCGTGAGGCTCGCCAAGCTCTGTTCTGTAGTCCTGGAGCTGATGGAGGGGGCAATGCCACTTCCCTTCAGGTGCTAGAAATGCCAGGTCAATGGTACTCAGACCCAGTGGTCTGTTTGCCCTCTCTTCAATATATTCCAGGAGGGCTTATTGAGTTTTTTGAGAAAGTGACCAAGGAGGTGGATGGGGGCAAGGCAGTGGACGTGGTATATATGGATTTTAGTAAGGCGTTTGATAAGGTTCACCATGGTAGGCTTCTGCAGAAAATGCAGATGTATGGGATTGGGGGTGATCTAGGAAATTGGATCAGGAATTGGCTAGCGGATAGGAAACAGAGGGTGGTGGTTGATAGTAAATATTCATCATGGAGTGCGGTTACAAGTGGTGTACCTCAGGGATCTGTTTTGGGGCCACTGCTGTTTGTAATATTTATTAATGATCTGGATGAGGGTATAGTTGGGTGGATTAGCAAATTTGCTGATGACACCAAAGTCGGTGGTGTGGTAGACAGTGAGGAAGGGTGTCGTAGTTTGCAGGAAGACTTAGACAGGTTGCAAAGTTGGGCCGAGAGGTGGCGGATGGAGTTTAATGCGGAGAAGTGTGAGGTAATTCACTTTGGTAGGAATAACAGATGTGCTGAGTATAGGGCTAACGGGAGGACTTTGAATAGTGTGGAGGAGCAGAGGGATCTAGGTGTATGTGTGCATAGATCCCTGAAAGTTGGGAATCAAGTAGATAAGGTTGTTAAGAAGGCATATGGTGTCTTGGCGTTTATTGGTAGGGGGATTGAATTTAGGAGTCGTAGCGTTATGTTGCAACTGTACACAACTCTGGTGCGGCCGCACTTGGAGTACTGTGTGCAGTTCTGGTCCCCACATTACAGGAAGGATGTGGAGGCTTTGGAGAGGGTGCAGAGGAGGTTTACCAGGATGTTGCCTGGTATGGAGGGGAGATCCTATGAGGAGAGGCTGAGGGATTTGGGATTGTTTTCGCTGGAAAGGCGGCGGCTAAGAGGGGATCTTATTGAAACATATAAGATGATTAGAGGTTTAGATAGGGTGGATAGTGATAGCCTTTTTCCTCTGATGGAGAAATCCAGCACGAGGGGGCATGGCTTTAAATTGAGGGGGGGTAGTTATAGAACCGATGTCAGGGGTAGGTTCTTTACCCAGAGGGTGGTGAGGGATTGGAATGCCCTGCCAGCATCAGTTGTAAATGCGCCTAGTTTGGGGGCGTTTAAGAGATCCGTAGATAGGTTCATGGACGAAAAGAAATTGGTTTAGGTTGGAGGGTCACAGTTTTTTTTTTTAACTGGTCGGTGCAACATCGTGGGCCGAAGGGCCTGTTCTGCGCTGTAATGTTCTATGTTCTATGTTCTATGTTCTAAGTGAAGTTGTGCATTCTTCATCTCTAGTTTTGTGCTATGCCTTGCTGTCCTTGGGACAGAAATGACATTTTAATATTCACTAAGTTCCAGCATATTAAAATACACGGAAATAACTGGAGAGAAAAATGAAAGAGCCAAACATTGTTACTGCCTTACCTTTGTGTCCTCATGTGCCACTGAACACTGCAATTTAAAGGCTGTGTAGAAGTTTCCTGTTGGTTTAGCTGCTTGCATCAGATTTTGGGTTTACACAATGATTACGCAGAAAGATACGTACGAGAATACCCAGGCAGCCTCTGTCTATCTCTGTCTCCAGAGGCCATGCTACACGGTGAAATTGCACCATAAATCACATTAAGGTCTGTCTGAGCCAATATCTCCCTATCATCCTAAACTACACTAAGAATAAAGCACTAGTGATCATGTGATAAATTAGATTATTGGCTGCTAATGGCTGGAAGACTGCAGAAACTGAAGTTGGGAATTAAAACTTTTGGGTTAAAAATTTGCTAGCCTTCGAAAACTGAAGCAGGAATTATGATGTGCGATTCACCCACTCTCATTCAAAGCAATGCAGACAACATGTAAACATGCTGCATCCCTCAGAAGTGGTGAGAGGGGAGGTGTTAATGTGAGGCCATCAGCACTTAAACCAGCCAGCTCTACTTAAATCCTGGCTGCATCTCTTAAAAAGGGATGTGAATTCTAGCTGCAGCAGCTATGTTATTGTGGAATAGTGTCTGCTTCACAGGAAGAGAAAAGATTGTGCAGCATTGCAGAAAACAGGCTCCCTGATTTTCTAATGCAGCCCTTAAGACCCTCTGCACGAGTCGGACAACAGATGTCCTCTATCCACAAGGGGTCAGGGGTCCTGCCACTCAAGTGGTTGGAAGGGAATGGAAGCAGATAGACGCTGAGGTCAATACAAACAACGTGTCACCCTGAAGACCTGGATGCAGTGCTGCAAGAAATTCAACAAAGTGGTCAAGGTCAGTGAATTCATCTTCAAATGCCATTTCCTTACACCTGGACTACAAGCTTCGGGTGCTGCTCAATTCAACACCGCCCTTTCACCTACCTGTCAACAAACTCTATCCAACACAACGCATACCTCACATTCAGAAATTCATTTCACTCTCACCAACACTGCTGCAAACCTCACAGCCACATCTCATTACTTGCACATACTGGCAGTTATTCAACCATGTCAGCCACACCACCCAAATAGATTGCACGACAATCGCTGACACACTCCCTTATCTCTTACAGTACCAGTGAGTACTCAGCTACATAGTAGCACATAGTCAGGAGCTAATTGCTGGGGTACAGCATGGCTGCAGGACATTGACACCATGGAGATGTGATTGCCACAATTGAAACTACCATTACAGAGGCCGTGGCCAATGGCTGGACAGAACTTATAAAATTTGACAGTACGCTCTTACCTAATCCTTCATCTCACATCCCATTTGTCCCTTATCTTGCAATGTCTTCTGATTTGCAAGTGTAGATAGTGTAAGAATGCAGCTACATGCATCTGGCGCACAGTTCGAGTGCCCTCACTGGTTTCCTCATCGAGTTGTTTTTCGATGGAAGCCAAATCAGAATTGTACGCAAGTGGTGCCGCTACAAAAATGGCACATAAAATGCCAACACAGTAGGTGACTCAGGACGCAATTTTGTGGCCTTTGATCTAAATGGGGGAGGGCGGGGGGATATAAGAGAGTAAAACAAAAACATAACCATTTAGCACTTAAAACAAATAGATTTGTAAATCATGCAGAAGCAATGACAGCCACCAAGGAAAATGTCAAGTTTTAAAAGGCAACCTCTAAAGAAACAGAGCACATTGACCTAAAGCCTAAAAATAAAACACTGCAGATGCTGGAATCTGAAACAAAAACAGGAAATGCTGGAAAATCTCAGCAGGTCTGACAGCAACTGTGGGGAGAGAATAGAAATAAACCTGTTGGACTTTGACCTGGTGTTGTGAGGCTTCTTACTGTGTTTACCCCAGTCCAACACCAGCATCTCCACATCATGCAGAGAATAGAGCCAACGTTTTGAGTCGAGATGGTCAGAGCTAAGAGCAAAGAGAATCAGTGGAGATTTATAGTATGAGGGGTGGCGGGGGGTGGGGGGGGGCGCGTGTGGAGTGAGACAAAGGGAATGTAAATGAGGATATAGAAGGGTGAGAAGAAGCTAAGAAGTGTCCATTAAGTGATCAGAATGTGTGAATGGCAGAACAGAGGTGCAGATTGTTAAAGGCTGCCTGAGGAATGTGGTAGTTGCACTGAAGGGTGGGGGTGGGGGGGGGGGGGGTGGAAGAGACCAAGAAGGAGAGCTGGAATGGAAAGTGGAAAATGGAAGTGAGAAAGAAGGATGCTAAGATGGATGAATAGGATTAAACAAAATAAAATAAATGGAAATGGGGTGAAGGTGGAGGAGAGAATTCATGGCTGAAGATATATTGATCTAATGTTTTTAATCCATTCTAATTTCTTACAAAACTACAGAAGATTACGCACGGCACAGCATTTGCTGACGTACAAATGTTGTAACTGTAAGTTCATGAAATTCTACTCCTTGATTTACTTTAAGCTGTACTCAATCAGTTACCAAAGCATCACTATGGCACTTTAAAATTATATTATTGTTTGAAATGTAATCAATAATAAAAAGAATTTGCAGTGGTTCTGATGGAATTATCTTTTAAATTATTGATCACTCTTGGTGATTTTATGTGTATTTATGACCAAAAACATACAAGGATTTTTCAAGGTTTCAAAATAAATTCGGTGCCGGAAGGGTTAAGCAATTCCTGTCTGATTTATTGGCTAAAATAAATTGTTATTTTGCTGGAGGGAATATTCTTGCAGTGTGTAAGACGGACATGCAAAGTGAAAGCAACATTCATCTCAGGTGACAGCGTAAAGCCTGCAAATCTGACAGCGCTTTCCTAGAATGATATATAAAAATAAAGTTTGCTTTCACAAATGGAATTTACCATAATTTACTGCTTTGGAAAATAACTATAAAACCAAATTCATTTCCTGTTAACACATGGCAACCGAATGCACAGGTTGCAAAGATGATTTGTTTTATTGATTATTACTCATCCAAAACTCAGTCTTGTGGTATGAGGAATAAATTAATTGCAGCACAAAAAAGGGAAGTCTTCTGTGAGGATTTACAGTGTTACCAGATGAAAATTTCCTGTCGTGTTATACCCACCATTTTTCACTTGATCCCTGAGTGTTTGGAATGCTGCTCCTGCCTTGACCGTCGGTTTTCTCTGGGTTACTTATTTAATTTGTGATCCCAACCGTGGCGTGTTCATTTTTCTTTCTCAGGCAGTGACTGCTTGTGGGAAAGACATGTTAAGCAGTGTTCCATGTGCTACCATCTCAACACGAAGAGGCCAAAGTTCCTATATATTTACAAAGTGAGAAAGGCACTGTTTCTGTTCTCAAAAACAATGAACCAGCAGCAGATTCTCAAGAATTTGCATTACCTGCTCATGTGATGGCATTAGTCGTAACAAAAAATACATTCTAGCGCACAGCACTGGCAATATTAATCCTTTAACTCTTCTCAAGCAGCCAGCGCATACAGTTCAAGGATTCATCCATTCAGTTGTCACATGCATTTACAATTTGTAATAGAAACATTTGTAACAGAAAATTGCTTGAGAAAATTATGATTTATCCACAAAGCACGACACATGTTCAGAGCCATCATTTCTGTTTTTCTACCCACAACCAATTTAAAATGCAGCACAGATATGAACATTGACTTCAAAGATTTATGGGAATGTCTGGTGTAAGTCCACCAGGAGTGCAATAGAAGTCTGAGAATTAGGAATTAATTATGACCTGGATATCCAGGGACCCAGGTTCAATAGCAGCCTCGGTGACTGTCTGTGTGGAGTTTGCACATTCTCCCTGTGTCTGCATGGGTTTCCTCTGGATGCTCCAGTTTCCTCCCACAATCTAAAGATGTGCAGGTTATGTGGATTGGCCATGCTAAATTGCCCCTTAATATCCCAAGATGTGCAGGTTAGATGGATGGTAAATGGGTTATGGGGATAGGGCAGGGGAGAGGGCCTGGGTAGGATGCTCTGTCAGAGAGTAGTGCAGACTTGGTGCAGACCCGATGAGCCTCTTCTGCATTGTAAAAGCTCTATGATTCTATGGTCAGTTCCCAGTTTCCATTAGAATTTTCTCAGGGTCTTGATTGGGGCAGATCTTTCATCTGTTCCAAACATTAGAGTGGAGTGGATGGATGGGGGTGGGTGGGTGGGAACAGGGGGCATCTTGCAGCTGCCAAACTAGGTGTTTCCTCATGGACCCCTCCAGCTGACACTGGTAGATGTGAGATTCTGCTACATCTCCATATTTGGGCCTCATCCTGGGTCCCAGTGAAAACTAGAAACTTCTTGTAGAAGATTGGCTCCATTGTAAAGAGCGACAGTAAGCTTACTATGGTGCCAGTCATGTATACTTCCTGTCACCTTCCTGGCTCCCTCCCACTCAGTCAGAGCGAGGAATATTGAGTACATCCAAAGGCCAATTGAGAACCTTCAATCTCAGACATAACTTAGCATTTCTTACCATGACAATGTCACAAGCTCCAAAGACCTGGAGCGTGCTAATACCATCAGCATACACTCACTGCTATGTCAATGGATGTCTGCAGTCCCTCAGCCATGTTTGCCGGTGAATGATGGCTGTATACCTGAACTGGCCACTGGTCACAGTCTACTGGGTGTCCATATGGCCAATACAAGTACACCTGCACGCAAGATACGAAAATGGTGAACATCAGCACAAACATCTGGGAGAAAGTTGATGGTAATTACCTTTGGAGGGTGAATGTTTGGAGGGGCATTGAAAGAGATGAGTAGAAAAGAAAAGCTTATCTGGATGAAACCAGTGCACAGACAAAATAAAGCCCAGTGAATCCTTCACTTTCTTAGCCCACTGACTTCCTCTGCAGCAAATATAACAGAGACTGCCATACCAGAGCAGGGCTCCTGAGGCACATCAGGTGATGTTTAACATCGAGTTAAAGGCACAAACCATTATCTCATGAGACAGGAGGCTGTTGATTATAAAAAAGGGGCTCGGCACCTGACATTCATGGGATGTGGGCAGCAGTTTTTGCCATCCCTGAGAGCATTTGTGTGTCAGCCACATTGCTGTGGATCTAGAGTCACATGTGGACCAGATAAGGATGACAGATTTTCTTCCCTAAAGGACATTAATGAACCAGATGGATTCTTTACAACAATGATCCCAGATTTCTATTGAATTCAAGTATCACCATCTGCTATGGTGGGATTTAAACCCATGTCCCAGAGCATTATCCTGGATCTCTGGATTGTTAGTCCAGTGACAATACCACTACTCCACTACCTCCCCTTGTCCTCCTGAGGCCCTGAATCCTCTTAATACTTTGTCCCCAGATTGGAAGGAACACATCATTGCTAATCACATCCTCAGCCACTTCCATCCCTGCCTTCTTGATTGGAAAGGTTGTTCTCTTCTTCTCCAGTCCTTGTCTTTGTGAGGCCTCGCCTTGCTGCAGCCCCTCAGCTAGACCTCCAGAATGGACATGGGAGCAGCCTTCCTCCCCTTTCCTGTGGGTGCTGCAGTCCAAAACAAACAACTACTGATGAGCTTCTCTGCAACGTGCTGTGGCTCCATTAAGCAGAAATCATTCCTCTGACAAAGTGGCCACCTCATCACGTCTATCTTCCCGAATCGATCGTGGAGCCTAGTGGTGGACTCAATTGATCAAATGCCAGTGAACACAATCGGAAGACTCACCATTCTTAGATTTGTGTTTCTGACCTGTAAATGTTTCTAATGCTCCACTAAAAGCTAGCAAAATAAGATTCCACTTATTGAGTATAATCCGGGATTTGCGTGGTATCATTGGGTAGCAACCAGGAGTAGGATTTCAGGGAACAGCAGGAGGTCGAGTCCATCAATGAATTGCTTAGAGTTCAGAGATCATGGTTGCCCCTGTAAACAAAAGGAGGAAGTTGGAGGAAAATCCACTTCATGGAGGGAGGTATTTAGAGGAATTTATTCTTCATAGAGGGAGGGAGCCATCACTTTGTGGAGGAGTGAGTGGCTGTTGAGGAGACTCCAATATTTTAGAATTTCAGGGGGGTGAATTTCTATCTGGAGTTCTTCCAAACTCTGTCTCATCTTAAGCTTTTACTCCATTTCTCTGATATTTCGGTGGCTCTATAATCAACATCATGGATGGGGGAGTGCCGTGGGTGGGGGCTGGGGTGGGGAGGCGATGGTTGTTGGGGGTGGGCGGTGAGGGTGTGGCAGGGGCGGGATAGATATGCCCACAAAAGCTTATCCAAAGGTATTTCCTCCAGTTGCATCTCTCAGATCACTCACGTTAGCTCTGTACAAACTAAAATGTGCCTTTAGCTGGCCACTGTCTGGGTGATTTGTAGTGAGACTAGAAATCAAACAGAAAACCTTTGCCATTGTATTTTGGCTTACTGGTAATATCATGTGGTTCCACATGACCTTCCTCAATTTTAGAATTCTATTAGACTGTAACTTAGGTTGTAAAGTGCCAGATTTATTAAATAGTAAATGGATCAGTGAACAGTAGCAATGGCACAGTGTAGAATTGCAGTTGTATGGGCTTCTTGGAAGATAGAAAATAGCAGTCACATCTGCTGTGCTAATCTTCAAAGCATACTGGACCTTGCACAGAGTCCTGAATATTAATCATACTTAATGGTTGCTGCTGACCTTCCGTGCAGTCTTTATGACCAATCTAGCTTCAGAGGGGCTACTCAAATGGAACAAGGCAAGCTGACATATAGATCAGGATTATCCTCTTCCCAGTGGTGTTGTTGCTACTCCTCTGACGTCAGCAGAGTCCAGGTCAATTTCCCCGGTTGAAACTCATGGGTAAAAATTTGGCAGGTGAAGTATAATGTGAGAAAATGGGAACTTGCCCACTTTGGCAGGAAGGATAGAAAAGCAGTATACTATTTAAATACAGAGAGAGACTGCACAACTCAGAGGTACCAAGAGATCTGGGTATCCCGACATATGAATCACAAAAAGCGATCACTGCTTCAGCAATGATTAGGAATACAAATGGAATGTTGGCACTTATTGCAAGGGGAATGAAATATAAACGGAGGGAAGTTTTACTACAGCTGTACAGTACCTTGGTGAGAATACAGCTGGAGTACGGGCGGCATGGTGGCACAGTGATTAGCACTGCCCTCACAGCATCAGAGACCTGGGTTTGATTCCCGGCTTGGTCACTGTCTGTGCAGAGTTTGCACATTCTCTGCGTGGGTTTCCTTCGGGTGCTCCGGTTTCCTCCCACAGTCCAAAGATGTGCGGGTTAGGTGGATTGGCCATGCTAAATTGCCCCTTAGTGTCAGGGGGACTAGCTAGGGTAAATGCATGGGGTTATGCAGATAGGGCTTGGGTGGGATTGTGGTTAGTGCAGACTCGATGGGCCGAATGGCCTCCTTCTGCACTCTGGGATTCTATGATTCTATGATTCTACTGTATATGATCTTGGTCTCCTTATTTGAAAAATGTTTTTATTTGAAACAGAACGAGCACAGAGGAGGTTCACTCAACTCATTCCTGGGATGAAGAACTTATCTTATGAAGAAAGGTTCAATAGATTGGGCCATCAGAGCACAGTGGTGGATTGGCCCATCAGAGTACAGAAGAATGAGAGGTGCTCTTATTGAAAGATATAAAACCTTGAGGGGACTTGACAGGGAGAATGTCAGGAGGATGTTTCCTCTATGGGAAGACTGGAACTAGGGGACACCATTTAAGAATAAGGTGTGATGATGCTGTGCCTTTAAGAAATGTATTTATATCATGTTTCTTGGCACTGTGTGGTAAAATTACTGAAATTCTATAGATTTAAAATCTATAAGGATTGTTGCCAAACATAAAAGGGAAGATGAACTCTGAGGATAGTTTAAGTTAAGACTTTTTGGAACTGTTTTAAGCTACTGTTAACTGAAGCATAATTTTTTTTTAAAATTTCTTTATTTTTTTAAATAAATGTTTACTTCAATATGAAATCATCACAATTTGTCAGAGACATCATTTCCTGATTGCAAAAACTGTCTTGGAAGCTGTTTCAAGCTACCCTTTGGGATTTGGGCAAGTTGGCATTTACCATCAGTTGTGCCTGAACAATAGGCAAGGGAATCAAGGATTTTGGGAACGGCAGGAAAGTGGAATTGAGGCCACAGTCAGATCAGCCAAGGTCTTATTGAATGGCTGATCAGGCTCAACATGCTGAATGGCCGACGCCTGATCCTAAGTTCCTCTGTCTTGTGTTTTCATTTGGGATTGGACAAAAAGAGACTCAAAGCAGAATAGACACTGCAGTATCAGAAGACCCAGAAGTACAGTTAACAAAATGGACAGACTGTGAAGATCATACTTCGTATTTCACCCAAGTGGGAAATCAGCAGGTTAGGTCCTGGAGCACATCTTAGAATCACAGAATCCCTCCAGTACAAAAGGAAGCCATTCAGCCCATTGAGTCTGTCCCGACCACAATCCCACCCAGGTCCTATTCCTGCAACCCCACACTAGGATCAATTTAACATGGCCAATCAACCTAACCTGCATATCTTTGGACTGTGTGAGAAAACCGGAAACCCGGAGGAAACCCACACAGACACGGGGCGAATGTGCATACTCCATACAGACAGTGACCCGAGGCTTAAATTGATCCTGGGTCTCTGGCGCTGTGAGGCAGCAGTGCTAACCACTGTGTCACCATGCACCCCCAGTGTGCCACCATGCCACCCCATGAGGGGAAGAGATCATGGGGGCACTATACAAAAATGCCCAGACTTTTACATTACTTGCGAGGAACACTTGGGCATTTTGTTGGCAGCAGAATCACATGGAGGAGATGCCCTATACTCCAAATAATTCTTGGAGTAAACCTTTCCTCTATTATCACCAGAGCTGCAGTTTGTACCTCTGAAAAAAATTGGAAACACAGACTGGCAGAGCTCATTGATGCCTCAAATTACATCAGGGTCCAACTGATGTCATAGGACCCCAATTTGTAAGGGGCAATGATGCTGCAGTCTGTGGTCATCAGGTACATGTACTCTCCATTTCACTGACCACAGCAAGATAGTGGTGATTACCAGACAGCAGCAGGCATCAGGCAATAAGTTCTGCTCCTCAGCTTTTCATTCACTGACACCCGAAAATATTGATGAAAATTGGAGCTGCTGTTGAAATCTTCTGCACACAATATTGTAGCTGCAATGTTTTTTTTTCTCTACTTGACATACTGTTCATCAACATTAATCCTTCCCACTCGGACACATTGTGACATTTTACCACTGGGATGTCTGTCACCAGGCACTGCAACCTTGAACACTCCTATCATGCTCATCAGCCCAATGACATGCTATGTCTGTTTCTTGTATATTTTTTGACAGTTTTGTGACATCTGTCACATTAGCAGGCATTTGCCCAAACAGTTCACCTCGCCGAGATACTGTTGGAGCTTTTATATGCTGCCTTTTCTTTCTCCTGTACTTCCACTTTTTTTGCCATGTCTTTCTGCTTCGTAAGCGCGGGCGGGATTTTACAGACTCGCTTGAGCGAGACTGGAAATTCCCACCCGCGTTCAACAGACATTTCCATTGTCCGCCCCTCGCCCACTCCAATTCCATGGCAGGAAGATGGTAGAATTCCAGTGATGCACTTTGAAATTGCTACCAATTATGGATCGCATTGTTTTCTCTGATTTGATGTGAAACACTTTTCCAACCTGTAATCATCTTTCTATTCATTCTCCTGAGAAGTTCAGTCATTATCTATCTAAATTTTCACCCCTTCAGTATCCTCCAACATGTCAGATATTGAATTTTCCTCTTCTGGTGCAATTCATGCCGAAAGGGTTAAGAATTGGCACTAAATCCTCCTGATCAGTAATGTGTTCAAAGAGCTCCAATGGACAGAAAATTCAGCAGCTTCCAGTATTACAACTGTTCTATTTTTTTCTCTACAATGTATCCAGGTGATATAATGCACTGAAATACAATAACAGGAACATTAGCTTAGAAACTGGTTCATACCTGAATTTGGAGCAAAGCCAGCAGCAAACACAAACCGCTGCACTGAAACAGCTGCACAAGAGGACAGTATGAATTTGGTCCTCTTGCACATCAGGATATAGCCAGAATGCTGGAGACACCAGACATACCCCAAGGAGGCAAGGCACCAGTCACAAAGAAGATATAGGTAAGCCAGCAAGGGTGTAAAGACCAGACTTGCCATGAGGGTTAAGAAAGGTCTGAGATCAGAAGGGAGTGAGAAATGGCTGGCAGTGGCTTGCAAGCTTAATATTGAGTCAGGAGGAGCCCTCCTGCTCTTGCTGGTGTGACATATAGTTAAGCAAAATGTTACTTAACTTTGTGGTGGAAGCCTCTAGCAGTGTCTTTGAAAGTTACTGGTTTGATTGTTTGATGCCTGACTACAGCTTCCACAGAGCGTTCTACAGTCAGTCATGAATCAAATCCAAAAAGGGGTCTGATGTAGATCTTAGGTTCAACAGGGCAAAGGGCCTAAGGCTAGATTCAGAAAGGTGCAATGTACCATTACAGGCATCAATGTCCACTCTATTTCTTTTGTTGTATGCAACCTATCCAGTTAAGTGCATGGGCCTTGTAAATGTTTTGCAAGGTAATGCACATGTAATAATCTAAAGGGAACGACTTGTGCTGAGCCTGCACGCAATCATCAGAGTTGCACTCAGAGAGAAAACTAACACTAATCTGATATGTAGCGCATATGTAATTAACATGCAGATAGTAGATGTCATATTGGAATCCACAGTGTTCATTTTTCACCTGCTAAACAGGCATTATACAGTCAAGTTTCAAACATTTAAGTATCAGTTCTGTTTCTAACCGTTAGATAGATCTTTTAGAATTGTGTAAAGCTAACAGATTTGACAGCAAATTAGCATAGGATAAATAAGATCAGAGAATTGAATGCATGGTTCAATGATTGGAATGGAAGAAATAGGTTTCAATTCATGAGGCACTTGGACCAGTCATTGGAGAGAGGGCAGGTTCACGGGAAGCAAGATTTATAAAGTTGAAGAGAAAGGACAAATAAATAGTGCAAGTTAATGATACCAGCAATGATAACCAAGGTTTGACTGGAAGTGACTGAGCAACATAGAAATGCACCAGAAAATAAGGGGAGAGAGGGAAAAATGCTAAAAGGACAGTTCAAACCTCTCTACCTGAATGTCCATAACATTTGTAGCAAGGAAAATGAATTGTACTGCAAGTAGAAATAAATGGGTAGATACAATAACAATTACAGAGACATGGTTCCAAAGTGACCAAGGCTGGAAAACTAAATACTCAAAGATATGTTATATTTCAAAAGGATAGGAAGAAATGTAAAGGAGGTGGGGTAGCTCTATTATCAAAGGATGAAATCAGTACAGTAGTAAAAGATGGTCTTGGCTCAAACAATCAAGATATGGATTCAGTTGGGGTGGAGATATGAAACAGCAGGAGAAATAAGCCACTGGTGAGAGTCATTCATTGCTCCCCTAATTGTAACTACACTGTAGGACAGAGTGTAAATCAAGAAATAATAAGGGAATATAAGAATGGTATTGCAATAAATGTGGACAATGTTAATTTTCATATGGATCAGATAAATTGGTAAAGGTAACCTTGAGGATGAGTTCATAGAGAATATTCAGGAAAGCTTCTTAAAACAATACATTGTGGAAAAAACCAGGGAGCAAGCTATTTTAGACCTGTCAATGTGTAATGAGACAGAATTATTGAATGATCTCAAAGTAAAGGAACTGCTAGGGAAGTGTGATCATGACATGACAGAATTCCATGTTCAGTTTGAGGGAGATAACCCTGAATCTCAAACTAGCATCTTAAACTTAAGTCAAGTCAATTATAGAGGTATAAAGACAGGGTTAGCTATTGGACATTAGATTAGCAGTGATAGATATTTTAGGAGACATTTCATAACTCTCAGCAAATATCTGTTTTAATGAGAAGGATGAACTACCTGTGGATAACTAAGAAAGGGAAGGATGATATCAAATTGAAAGAAAAGGCATACCATTCTTTGAAGATTAGTGGTAGATCAGAAGCTTGGGAACATTTGTGAAAACAGCAAAGATGACAAAATAAATTGAAGGGAGAAATGAGAGTTTTTGAGTAAACTCGCAAGAAATATAGAAATAAACAGTAAGAACTTCTACAAGTTAAAAGGAAGAGAGTAGCTAAAGTAAACCTTGGCCCCTTCAAGAATAAGAAGGAAATTAATAATGGAAAATAATGGAATGGCAAGGACACTGAACAAGATTTTTTATTTGTCTTCATTGTAGACACTATTGAAAACATCCCAAGACTAATAGAAAATCAATTGATAAAAGAGTTGCAGGAACTTTACAAAATCACTATTATTAGAGAAAAAATACTAGGAGAACTCAGGGGACTAAAAACTGATGAGTTTCCTGGAACTGATGGCCTGCATAGATAAACAAGCATTTCTCATAATCTCAAAAATTCCCTACATTCTGGAAAGATTCCAACTGATTGTAAATCCAGATATATGACAACTTTATTCATGAAATGATGGAGACACAAACTATAGACCTGTTATCCTAACATCAGTCACTGGGGAAATGCCAGAATCCATTTTAAGGAAGTAGTAGCAGGATATTTAGAAAATCATAATGTGGCACCAACCTTCTACATCTTGCATATTTCTGACACATAGATGATATGTTTGCTACATTTGAATCTGCAGATGCCTGTAAGAATTTCCTTGCACACCTTAATGCTCTCCATCCTGCACTCAAAATTGTCTTTGAATTGGAGTAGTCTAATGAGCTCCAGTTGATCAATGTGCTAGTTGAAAAATCAGCTAATGGGTTCCCTACTCCTGTCTACCGCTAGCCTAATCATATTGGTCAATGTATGCATTGGGATTCATACAGCTCCATGCACTATAAGATTGGGCTTTTCAGCAATCTCATAAGTAGGCCCAGAGCCATTTTCTCACTGGGCAATCTTTACATTGAAATAGGGCCCATCAAAGTTATCCTACGAGATAATGGCTATTCTGATCAGATCATAGAAAATGGAAGCAGGAGTAGGCCATTAGGCCCTTTGCACCTGCTCCGCCATTCTTTTTGATCATGACTTATCATCAATTTCAATCTCCTGATCCCATAGAAACATAGCTTGCTTGCTTTATTTTCTCTATTCACATGAGTGAATAAAGCCAACACTTTTGGAGCTGAAAGTGCCCAGTCTACTTCAGATTACCCTGGAAGTGCAAGGTATCACAACAGTTTGGGCAGTAGGTGAAACTAGCCATTTCACTGCTACTCTGCATGAGCAAAATGAGTGATATGTTTCACTAATAGGATGCTGCCATCAACCCAATAAGACATTCTGCCTACCTTCCAAATGAGTAATGTGGTATATGAATTTCAATGCTAGTACTATACCAGGTACATAAGCCGTACATCCCAATGACTGGTGCATCTTATCAATCAGCACATCCCTTAGGTTGATCACAATGACACCAAGCATTGACCATACTCAACCGTCCCTTGCTTGCAACACTCAGAATATAACGTCTAACACAAGATGTGATTTTATGATTGGTAAACACTTGCTGAACAATCCTGAGTGTGATAAGATTTACATTTCAATTTTTAAGATTAACAGTTAGGCTCACAGACCTATCCTCTGCAAGCAAAAGGAACTTTCCTTTTTTGAATTAAAACAAAAAAGTGGGGGACAACAGTTCTCCATGTCAATGCCTCAACCATTCAGTCAACTTGCCAACCTATCTTTATACTTTTCTCACACATTATAACTTGTTGCTCCCTTTGAATTTTGGCATTCTTGCATCTCTCCTGATGAGTGCAAGATGAAAAACTTCAACAACATGTCTCTTTTTATAGCAATACTCAAGTTCTGTACTACAAAGCATTGCATTCAAATTCCTTGCATCAACCCAAGAGATTAAGTTACGGAACATATTCATGTGGATGTGAGCAGATTCTTAACCTGGTGCAACATCATTTAATGTTAAAGTAGTCATTGGTAAATGTTTAATTACAATGCCACAGGACTTGTAGTTCAGATTCAAAGTGGCACAATATTTCAGATGCCCAAATGTTGGCAAGGGTATCACATTTCAAACATACGTTGGCTGGCTGCCTGTTTTTATCATGCAGATCACTGTTGTGAATATTCCCTCTGAGCTCCATATGGCAGCATCTTACAGAAATATTTCAAGTGTTACCATTAATAAGCCAGAGACCTCCTGAGATATAAAAAGTTTTCAGTTTGCTACTAAAGTTGATTAGATAGTCTGACTGGCAATCAACTGCACAGAATTTTTAAGAAGACGGTTTTGGAAACTATTGGCTACCTAAGCCCAGTAGAAATTAATATTGCTCTTTAACAACGATTTCAACAAGCCAGGGGTTAACAATTGCAGTCTAATAGGTGGACGGAAATGCTTTGTTCCACTCCCATCCTGGTTCTGGGCAGCGCTGATTGCCTCTCAAAATAAGAAGCGTTACCACCTTTTATACTGGGAGCAGGGCCAAAGAGGATAAGCTCCTCCACCCTCTGTTGCATCATTACCAAGAATAAAGTGATACATTTTATCAAAGAACGGCAGTTGTCTAGAGAGCTTCATGCTTCTTTCCTTCCTCTTTGCCAGTAGGTGGGTGAATTTACAGCACAGCCCCAAGAGGGCTACATCAAACAACAGCTGCAGGAACATAGAGTTCATAGCGAAAGCTGTCTGAGAAACATCCCATAGCCCACAAACCTTAAGCATTGGTTATTGGTAAATATTGAAGAAAGTGATATTGCAAAAGCATATTTTAAAATAAATCTCAGAAAAAAGACACCGTATCACACCTACTTTTCCATATTTTGTTAAATGTAATGGATCACTATAGCACAGATGGAGTTATCTGTGATTTATAATAAATATTTGCATTCAATTGACTCAATTAAGTTTCTGAAAAATTATGATTTGCTAAAGAATATTAAAAGTTGCTGTCATGTTATTGATATGCACTAAATGTTGAAAATAAAATCAAATACTGTGATTTTTGATGCTTGCATTAAGTTGCTGTATATTGCCTTTTACTAATTTGTTTTCACTGTTTATTTTTAAATAATCCATTGAAGTATAACTTCCCTAAATATTTTTGTAATAACAAAATTCAAAACGAGGTTTTTCCCCAGATCAAAAGATTTTAAAAATTGCAAAACCTTCATATTTTCTGGACGATTGGTTTCAATGAGGGAAAAAAATATTTACTTTGATACTTCTTCATTTTGCAATTGGATGTTGCTTTTTGGACTCAAATAACTATTGCATAGAAATTGTTACGCCCTCATAAACCTCCTGTGATATCACTGGCAAGTAACCCAGTGTATGTGTAACAAGACAGGGATTAAAACATGGGAAGCAGCTTGGACATCTGGTGGAGAATAATGCAATATGGAGCCAGGGAATGTAACAGTTACATAAAGTGGAACTGCAACAGGAAAAGACAAGTATTCAAGATCCGAATCGAAGACGGAGCAATGTTTTTTCTTAGTCATTCATGGGATGTGGACATTGCCAGCATTTACTGGCCATCCCGACACAACTGAAAAGCTTATACTCCAATCCCCTTAACCTTCCTGACTACATGCTGCACCTGTGTTTTGTGCACAAGTACCCCCAAGTCCCTTTGTGTTGCAGCTTTCTGCAGTTATTCTCCATTTAAATAATACTCTTTTCTTTTGTTCTCCCTTCCAAAATGAACAGTTTCACATTTTCCCACAAAATACTCCATTTGCCAACTTTTTGCCCACTTACTTAACCTGTCAATATATTTTGTAAGCTGTTTGTAGCCCTCTCGCAACTTGCCTTTCCACCTATTTTTGTGTCATCTACAAACTTGGCTGCAGTGTAATTTCTTTCTTCCTCCAAGTCATGAATATATATTGTAAACATTTATGGTCTCAGCACTGATCCCTGTGGAACCCTACTGGTTACAGGT
Organism: Mustelus asterias; assembly: GCF_964213995.1. Taxonomy (NCBI): domain Eukaryota; kingdom Metazoa; phylum Chordata; class Chondrichthyes; order Carcharhiniformes; family Triakidae; genus Mustelus; species Mustelus asterias. The sequence goes on along the minus strand of NC_135806.1, from coordinate 81,207,517 downwards.
CACCAACCTGAAAAAGAACCCCTTCTCCCCACTTGCTGTTTCCTGTCCATTAGCCAAGTCTCTATCCATGCCAAGATACTACCTCTAACACCATAGGCTCTTATCTTGTGACTTAACTTTTTATGAGGTACCTTGTCGAACGCCTTTTAGAAGTCCAAATACAACACATCTACTGGTTCTCCTCTATCCACTCTGGTTGCAACTTCCTCAAAAAATTCTAATAAATTAGTCAGACACAATTTCCCTTTCATGAAAACCTGCTGACTCTGTTTGATTAGATGAAGTCTACAATTGGAAGGCCTTTCCATTCCATTGCCCATTATTAACACAGCGGCAGATGGGGGCACAATCACACAGAAATATGATAAGAAAACCCTGCCATGTTTGCTTGCGGGCTCCCAGGGGCGGTAGCTCAACCAAAAGCACTCAACATCTGATAGAGGGAACCAACATCAGGAAATGTGGCCTTGCTGAAAGCCATCCTCCTCTCCTTGCTGCTGACTCTCCTTATCCCCTGCCTCACAACCCCAACCTCCTGACCCTTTTCCCCCATCACTCATCTGTGCCTGGGTCTCTCCTCAATCCAAAACCACCCGTGGATGTAGTACTGGCAGCAATCACTGATTCCTAAAGTGGCGCTGCTGAGTGCAGGACTTCTGCTGCCCTCAGATTGGCCAGCAGCTCACGGCAGGCTTGAATTTGGCCCCAGGATCTTGGTTGGACCAATGACGTGTTAAGTGTTTGAGTGGCACAAGACCTGGTGGGTCTTCCAGAAAGAGGGCACATGGTATTGGCACCGGTTGCCAGCCAGCAGTCAAAACCACTGTCACCTCCACCAGCCTCTGTCCCATGGAGTAACAACGATAAAGTGTGGCTGTTGTCCTGCAGTTTGCTTGATTTTGTTCAATTGGTTAATTTGCTTAGCTCAAAAGTGTAGAAAGTGTTACTGTTGGGTGAGGAAAGAATTAGATTTAGTTTTGGTGGCCAACCGCACAGTCTGATTGCTGGCACTCACAAGGGCCTCCTGGAATGTCATGCCAACATAAATATATTTTTACCTTTGGTGAGGTTAGTCAACAGCAGTTTGTGCTTCTCTTGCCGTCAGTGACAATTGCAAGTATTGCTTAAAGGAGACCCAGTGGTATTGAAGGCTTACACTTTCATGGGTCTTGCAATCTGTCATCAGATTAGCTGCCAACTTTGCTGTGGCGTTAAATGTTTGGGACATGTTGCATTTGGTTGTAAACTTGCATAGCATCATGATACAGTTACACTGACTCTCAACACTGCATCCTCATCACTCTTCCACCACCCCCACCTCCAAGACATTTTACTATAAGGGCGTAAGAAATAGGAGCAGGTCATGCAGCTCCTTTGGCCTAATCTGTCATTCAATATGATCATAGAATCATAGAATCCCAACAGTGCAGGAGGAGGCCATTCGGCCCATCAAATCTGCACTGACAACAATCCCATCTAGGCCCTATCCCCGTAACCCCACATATTTACCCCTCTAACCAACACATCGGGGAACACTAAGGGGCAATTTAGCATGGCCAATCCACCTAACCTGCACATCTTTGGACTGTGGGAGGAAACCGGAGCTCCCGGAGGAAACTCACACAGACACGGGGAGAATGTGCAAACTCCACACAGATAGTGACCCAAGCCAGGAATTGAACTCAGGTCCCTGGCGCTGTGAGGCAGCGGTGCTAACCACTGGGCCACTGTGCCGCTCATCATGTCAGATCTTCTACTTCATCTTCCACTTTTCCCTCTATTTCTTTGGCTTGATTCCACCATGGTGCTGCACACAATGATACCAACTGTCCGTCCTGCTAATCGGCCTCCAACAGGCCAACGGAGAGTGGAACACAACCAAAATGGGCAGCACGCAGAGAGATTCATTCAGCATCAGTCCCTGCAGGGCTCATCAATGAGACAAGAACAGCCTAAAGTCGCCACCTTCTGGAGAGAAAGTGAAAGAGTTTCCTTTCAAAGGAAGCATTTCCTCATTAGTTGGCTGAGGTTCTGTTTTAAATTTGCTGCCCCCTACTCAAGTTATAACAGAGGCGGCAGAGTATTTTGAACATACACAATCAGAAAAAGAGATGTTTGCTGAATGTGAAGTTTTCCTTCCATCTAGCTGAGATTTTTTAAAAACAATTTTGTCTAAATTTTCTTTTGGGGTCCACGATTTTTTATCAACGTCTGTCCGCCTTTCAAATGCAAATAACACACATATGCCATCAAATGATGCAGAGAGACAATTCACAAAATTTCATTTTTCATCATTTGCAGCAAAAAGCGTTTTGTGTGGTCACCACGTTTTGACGAGGTTTTACTGTTACCATGGTCGGGGATTCTCGAATCTCGTTCGCCCCACCACCGCTACCAGCGAGAACGGAGAATTTAACGTTCAGCCAAAACTCCATTCACTGCAGCAGATTTAGAAAATTCCAGCCGCGGGCCAGGTTGGAGAATTCTGCCCCATATCTTATTGTTTTACCATACCTTGATGATGCTTTGCTTAGCTATGAGTGACTTGAGATAGCGTATAGTTTATCTTGAAAGTAATTTTAAAGAATTATTTACAAAGACCTTAGGGTAAAAACACATGGTTTCTAAGACACAGACTGTTCTAAATCCTCTTCAGTTGGAACCGCTTGGTCATCTGACTCTAACGTCACACTTACATATTTAGTATCATCATGGTCTCATTGATATAACCATTAACCCATTACTCTACAATCTCTATCAGAGTATAATCTCAAACTGGTACATTCCTTTATTAAACTATTTACATTACATTTCTAAAGTCTGTAAACCTCCTGCACTGTTTACCATTTCCATCCAACTCCTACCCTCTCCCCTCACCCACTCCAACTCACTGCCACCCAAGGGTTCAGCCTCCAAGAGAGTTCTCGACTCTGTTGGAAGATGTATATGACATATACACTTCCTTAACTTCACCTTGGAAGGTAAACGTATTGGTGGAGCGGGATAGCAGCTTGTGAGGACAGCTGAGACGTGGCTGTGATCTTTACGACAACCCCTGACTGCAAAGTTTGTGAAATCCATTTGATGAAAAACTAATTCAAGAGAGAAGTCTTCAGGACATGGACAATCACACCACCTTGAACAGGAAGTGAACAAACTGACATTCTCTCTGTTATCTGCTGCCTGTGCTTTGCACACTGGATGTGAGAAAATGAACTTCCTTCAATTCTGAGGAAGGAGTTCACAGCGGTTATCATTCACTGTTGCAGTGACAACCAAAGAAATATTTAATGGCTGAGATCGGAATAAATCTGGTAGAAGAATGAAGAACAGTTGAAAGACATTGCAGGGTACGAAGAGAAGACAACTTCCCTACTACTCTTGGTGTAGGATTTGCACTTTCTATCGATAGTGGTATCATTGCCTTCATAGAATCATAGAAACCCTACAGTGCAGAAGGAGGCCATTCGGCCCATCGAGTCTGCACCGACCACAATCCCACCCCACATATTTACCCGCTAATCCCTCTAACCTACGCATCCCAGGACTCTAAGGGGCAATTTTTAACCTGGCCAATCAACCTAACCCGCACATCTTTGGACTGTGGGAGGAAACCGGAGCACCCGGAGGAAACCCACGCAGACACGAGGAGAATGTGCAAACTCCACACAGACAGTGACCCGAGCCGGGAATCGAACCCGGGACCCTGGAGCTGTGAAGCAGCAGTGCTAACCACTGTGCTACCATGCCTTATCATTGCCATGGCCTTATCATTGCCATGCTCCCTTCAGTGTGAGGCTGCTTTACTGTAAGCAATGGGATAATGGTATCAGCATTGGAGAAGTAGGGCTATACCATAATAAACAATGGAGTAAACTTCTAGGCCGGGATCGAGATGAAATTCCTGTGTAGTATTCTTCAGCTGTAGAAGCTCAAAAGCCTTGGTCTCTTCTTCACTGAAAGATAATTTGAATGTATGCATGACTTGCAGATGAAATTCAAATGTGGATTGCAGCCTATTCATACAAATTAACAAGCTTTGAATTTCCTCTATTGATTTTATCCAACCAGGAACTAAGCTTCTCTGTCTCCCTGGATAGCTTGCTTTTGTCAATGAATTGTTGATGCACATCGTGGGTGGATTTAGTGGGACAAGCATGGACAAATTAAATTCTTCAGATCGGTTCTTCTTCAACAATAGGCTGAGGCTCCTCAAGAAAAACAGCAGAGATTTCAGCAGTATTAGCAGTGGAGTTGAAGACTGTAGCAAAATTTAGGATCTCATCTTCCAACAGATCATTTGCTCCTGCATGGCTTTGTTTTCATGAACTTCATTGAATCATAGAATCCCTACAGTACAGAAGGAGGCCATTTGGCCCATCGAGTCTGTACCGAGTTTGTCCTGCTAATCTCCCGACACTCGGGTCAATTTAGCATGTCCAATCAACCTAACCCACACATCTCTAGACTGTGGGAGGAAACCCACGCAGACACGGGGAGAACATGCAAACTCCACACAGACAGTGACCCAAGACCGGAATTGAACCCGGGTCCCTGGAGCTCTGAGGCAGCAGTGCTACCGTGCCGCCCTCTGTAAGGAAAGAGCCAACCAAGGTCTAGAAGCTCCTCTAGCAGATGGTAACTGACTTTTTCAGTGTCTTTATTTACTTGGCTTCTAGGAAAAGAAGTGAGACATCTGTAATCTCCTGCTGTGGTCCAGTGGATGTATTTTCGACAATCAAGAGTGTCTCACTGCGCAATGAATAAACTTCAAGTGCTGCTACTGTTTTGAAATCTGTTGGTCCTCCAACAAACTTTGGAACTTCATTCTTGAATATTGCTTCACTGTTTTCTGCTGACTCTTCATCGAGCTTCTGTAGAAGACCAAATCTTAAACACACTGACCCACTAAGCAGACAAATTTGTAAGTTTTGTGAGACATAAAGGATTTCAGTAATTTCTTTATCTTCATGCCTAAGGGTTGTAGCGAACTGGGCAAATGTGAAATAGTCAGTTTAGCGCAAGAATAAAATGAAGCTTATCATCTAAATGGCAAGAGATTGCAATTCTCTGAGGTGCAGAGAGATTTGGGTAAATTGCAAAAAGCTAGTATACAAATACAGCAAGTGATTAGGAAAACTAACAGAATGTTATAATCTATTGAGAGGGAATTAATTCCAAAAGTAGGAAGGTTATGCTTCACTTGTACAGGGCATTCGTGAGACCATATCTGGATTATTGTGTACAGTATTGGTCGCCTTATTTAAGGAAAGATATAAATTGTTATGGGTCAGGTTAGAAACTCCAAAGTGTTTTATGAAGCCGGTCTGAACCATAAGTTTTACAACTTGAATTTGGCTAGGATAAGCATGAGATGTTTCATTTCCGGTATAATTCAACAACCCACTAGGAAGCTTTCATCAAACAAAGTTTATTTAAGAATATAGTTAACATATATAGAAAGAAAATTAGCAATATCTTTCATCAATTACAAACAAAAAAACAGAAAGAAAACAACCACAATAATGTATTAACCCTTAATTGAATATGAAAGCTGTTCCAACAAACCAAAACCTTTTCATAGACAAAACCATTTTCACAGGCTTAACACAGCATAGATTAAAATCTCACTTGACTAGAATTGAGTCTTTTCGAAGACTGCACTTTCCTTCCAGAAGGCAAAATGTTGTCTTGAGATAACGAGCAGACTTTCCAAATAGAACAGGGGACAGAGGGAGAGACTGCAGCTTCTTTCCTGCTTGATGTCCTTGCTAAAACTAAAAGCTAAACTGCAGCCTCAGAACTCTCCAAACTGAAACCTTACACTCACTAGAAGAAAAATTGTCCAAAAACACATGACCTTTTCTCCTAACAATACAGGGTCATAAAACAAATCCCAGAGTAAACATAAACAACCCCCACTTAAGCTATTGGAGGAGCAATAAAAGGACTCATCATAGTCAGCCAGGCAATAATAATGACATCACTGAAGCTGTGAGCTGCAGAAATCATGTTTTTTTAAAAATCCTTTCTTAAAGGGACACTAATGTCACAGGATGCATTAGATGCAATTTGGAGGTTTACTGGACTAATACCACGAATGGGCAAGTTGTCTTATGAGGAAAGATTGGCAAGGTTAAGTTTGTATCCACTAGAGTTTAAAAGAGTAAGAGGCAACTTGATCAAAACCTTTAAGATCCTGAGAGGTAGTGACAAGATGGGCGTATAGAGGATGTTTCCTTTTGTCAGAGAATCTAGAACTAGGAGTCACAGTTTAAAAATAAGGGGTCGCTCATTTAGGACAGAGATGAGAAGAAAGCTTTTCTCTCAGAAGGTCATGAATCTCGGAATTCTTCTGCTCAAAAGGCAATGGAAGCAGAGCTAGAAAGATTCTTGATTAACAAGGAGGTAAAAGATTATTAAGGAATTACAGCATCTGGTAGAGGCGGCTGAGGGACTTCACTGGTACATTGTGGGAGGAGTCAGACCAACAACATCTACCAAGAAGTGGGAAGCGGAAGATCTGGTGTCAAGGAGCGGTAAGCCCCAAACACTACATTAGTGTTTCCCTCCCTCCCTCCTCCTCTGACCCCAAAAAAAGGCCACTGTGGGAAGGTAAAAGTGAAGGTAAGAGTTTTATAAATTTTCTCAAAATAATTTAATTGACTCGAAATGTCGGTCAGTGGGGTTAAGTGCTGCACTTGTGAGACGTGGGAGATCCGTGACGTTTCCAGCATCTCGGATGACTACGTCTGCAGGAAATGCATCCAATTGCAGACCGCATGGATAGATTGGAGCAGCGGTTGGATGCACTTAGGAGCATGAAGGTGGCGGAAAGCGTCATAGATAGGAGGTTTAGGGATGTGGTCATACCCAAGGGGCAGGCAGATAGATTGGTGACCGTTAGAAGGGGCAGGCAGTCAGTGCAGGAATCCCCTGTGGTCATCCCCCTCTCAAAAAAGTGTACCATTTTGGATACTGTTGGGGGAGATGGGCTATCAGGGGATACCAACAGCAGCAGCCAAAGCAGTGGCACCACAGCTAGCTCTGTTGTTAAGCAGAGTGGGACAAAGAGGATTAGAACAATAGTCATGGGGGACTCTATAGTTAGGAGTGCAGATAGGTGTTTCTGTGGACGTGTAAGAGACTCCAGGATGGTATGTTGCCTCCCTGGTGCCAGGGTCCAGGATGTCTCTAAACGGGCAGAAAGCATTCTGAAGGGAGAGGGTGAACAGCCAGAGGTCGTGGTACATATTGGTACTAACGACATAGGCAGGAAGAGTGATGAGGTCCTGCAGCAGCAGTTTAGGGAGTTAGGTAGAAAATTAAAAAGCAAGACTTCTAGGGTTGTAATCTCAGGATTACTCCCCGTGCCACGTGCTAGTGAGGCTAGGAATAGGAAGGCAGTACAGCTCAACACATAGCTAAAAAGCTGGTGTAGGAGGGAGGGTTTCAGATATCTAGACCATTGGGGTCTCTTCCGGAGCAGGTGGGACCTGTACAAGAAGGACGGGTTGCATCTAAATTGGAAGGGCATAAATATTCTGGCCGGGAGGTTTGCTAGTGTCACACGGGAGGATTTAAACTAGTTGGCAGGGGGTGGGAACCAAAGCAAAGGTGAATTAGCTGAAGGGGAACCAGAGGATAGGGCCAGTAAGACTCAGATAAACAGCAGGCAGGGTGGGATTGCGAATCAAAGAGGGTCTGGTGGACTGAAGTGCATTTGTTTCAATGCGAGATGAACTTAGAGCTTGGATTAGTACTAGGAACTATGATGTTGTTGCTATTACAGAGACTTGGTTAAGGGAAGGACAGGATTGGCAGCTTAACGTCCCAGGATACAGATGTTTCAGGCGGGATAGAGGGAGGTGTAAAATGGGTCGGGGATTTGCACTACTGGTTAAGGAGAATATCACAGCTGTACTGCGGGAGGACACCACGGAGGGCTCATACAGTGAGCAATATGGGTAGAGCTCAGAAATAGGAAGGGTGTAGTCACAATGTTGGGAGTTTACTATAGGTCACCCAACTGCCAGCGAGAGATAGAGGAACAGATATGTAGGCAGATTTTGGTAAGGTCTAAAAGTAACAGGGTTGTTGTGGTGGGAGATTTTAATTTTCCCTATATTGACTGGGACTCACTTAGTGCTAGGGGTGTGGATGGGGCAGAGTTTGTAAGGAGCATCCAGGAGGGCTTCTTGAAACAGTATGTAGATAGTCCAACTAAGGAAGAGGCCATACTGGACCTGGTATTGGGGAATGAGCCCGGCCAGGTGGTCAATGTTTCAGTCGAGGACCAGTTCGGGAACAGTGACCACAATTCAGTAAGCTTTAAGGTACTGATGGATAAAGATAAGTGTAGTCCTCAAGTTAAGCTGCTAAACTGGGGGAAGGCTAATTACAACCATATTAAGCAGGAACTGAAAAATGTAGATTGGGGGCGGATGTTTGAGGGCAAATCAACGTCTGGCATGTGGGAGGCTTTCAAGTGTAAGTTGATAGGGATTCAGGACCGGCACATTCCTGTAAGGATGAAGGATAAGTATGGCAAGTGTTGGGAACCTTGGATAACGAGAGATATTGTGAGCCTAGTCAAAGAGAAAAAGGAAGCATTTGTCAAGGCTAGGAGGCTGGGAACACACGAAGCAAGCATGGAATACAAAGAAAGTAGAAAGAAACTTAAGCAAGGAGTAAGGAGGGCTGAAAGGGGTCATGGGAAAGCATTAGCCAGCAGGATTAAGGAAAATCCCAAGGATTTTTATACATACATAAAGAGCAAGAGGGTAGCCAGGGAGAGGGTTGGCTCACTCAAGGACAGGGGAGGGAATCTATGCATGGAGCCAGAGGAAATGGGCGGGTATTAAATGATTACTTTGCATCAGTATTCACCAAAGAGAAGGACTTGGATGATGAGTCTGGGAAAGGGTGTGTTGATAGTTTGAGTCATGTTGAGATCAAAAAGGAGGAGGTATTGGGGTTCTTGAGAGACATTAAGGTAGACAAGTCTCCAGGGCCTGATGGGATATACCCCAGAATACTGAGAGAGGCAAGGGAGGAAATTGCTGGGGCCTTGAGAGAAATCTTTGTATCCTCACTGGCTACAGGGGAGGTCACAGTAAGAAGTTTAACAACACCAGGTTAAAGTCCAACAGGTTTATTTGGTAGCAAAAGCCACACAAGCTTTCGGAGCTCCAAGCCCCTTCTTCAGGTGAGTGGGAATTCTGTTCACAAACAGGGCATATAAAGACACAAACTCAATTTACATGAATAATGATTGGAATGCGAATACTTACAGGTAATCAAGCCTTTAAGATATAAACAATGTGAGTGGAGAGAGCATCAAGACAGGCTAAAGAGATGTGTATTGTCTCCAGACAGTGAGACTCTGCAGGTCCCAGGGGATTGGAGAATAGCCAATGTTCCTTTGTTTAAGAAGGGTAGCAAGAATAATCCAGGTAATTACAGGCCAGTGAGCCTTACATCAGTGGTAGGGAAATTATTGGAGAGGATTCTTTGAGACAGGATTTATTCCCACTTGGAAATAAGTGGACGTATTAGTGAGAGGCAACATGGTTTTGTGAAGGGGAGGTCGTGTCTCACTAACTTGATCAAGTTTTTCGAGGAAGTGACGAAGATGATTGATGAGGGTAGGGCAGTGGATGTTATCTACATGAACTTCAGTAAGGTCTTTGACAAGGTCCCTCATGGCAGACTGGTGCAGAAGATGAAGTCATATGAAATCAGAGGTGAGCTGGCAAGGTGGATACAAAACTGGCTTGGTCAGCGAAGACAGAGGGCTGTGACAAGTGGCGCTCCTCAGGGACCTTTGCTGTTTGTAATATATGTAAATGATTTGGAATAAAATGTAACTGGATTGATTAGTAAGTTTGCGGACGACACAAAGGCTGGTGGATTTGCGGATAGCGATGAGGACCATCAGAGGGTACAGCAGGATATAGATCGGTTGGAGACTTGGACGGAGAGGTGGCAGATGGAGTTTAATCCGGACAAATGTAAGGTAATGCATTTTGGAATGTCTAATACAGATGGGAAATATACAGTAAATAGCAGAACCCTTAAGAGTATTGATTGGCAAAGGGATCTGGGTGTACAGGTACACAGGTCACTGAAAGTAGCAATGCAGGTGGAGAAGGTAGTCAAGAAGGCATACGGCATGCTTGCCTTCATCGGCTGGGGCATTGAGTTTAAAAATTGCCAAGTCATGTTGCAGCTTTATAGAACCTTAGTTAGGCCACACTTGGAATAAAGTGTTCAATTCTGGTCGCCACAATACCAGAAGGATGTGGAGGCTTTGGAGAGGGTACAGAAAAGATTTACCAGGGTGTTGCCTGGTATGGAGGGCATCAGCTATGAGGAGAGGTTGGAGAAACTTGGTTTATTCTCACTGGAATGAAGGAAGTTGAGGGGTGACCTGATAGAAATCTGCAAGATTATGAGAGGCATGGACAGAGTGGATAGTCAGAAGCTTTTTCCCAAGGTGAAAGAGTCAATTACTAGGGGGCACAGGTTTAAGGTGCGAGGGGCAAGGTTTAAAGGAGATGTATGAGGCAGATCTTTTTACACAGCGGGTGGTGGATGCCTGGAACTCGGTGGGGGAGGTAGTGGAAGCAGATACGATAGTGACTTTTAAGGGGCGTCTTGACAAATACATGAATAGGATGGGAATAGAGCGATATGGTCCTCGGAAGGGTAGGGGGTTTTAGTTAAGTCGGGCAGGATGGTCAGTGCAGGTTTGGAGGGCCAAAGAGCAAGTTCCT